>NC_029779.3:48854797-48880553 GCF_000817695.3 Arachis duranensis
CTGCAGTCTGCACTTGAAAAAAAAAATATGAAAAGAGAGCGATATTTATATATATATTATCAATTATTAAGTATTATTAATAATAACGAAAATAAAATAATAATTTATAAAGGGACATGTGATGTATGAATGAGGCGTCGATTAGAAAGAAAAAGGTGAATGTATCATGTATGTGTGAGTCACGGGGCTATGGTGATACGTTAAAAAAAGAAAAGGTGTGTTGTGTGTAGATAGATAGAGAGGTAGCGTTGAAATTGAAACTGAATCGATTGAATGCGAAACATGCCAGCTATGATAGGAAATGGTGGAGTGGAGGCACAAAGAAGAAGAAGAAGGAGAAGGAGAAGGAGAAGAAGGAGTAGGAAGAGGAAACGAAGAGACAAGAGTGGCAGAGAGGGTTCAAGATTTAGGGAAGGGGGTCCCACAGAGACGCATAATGAGAAACAGAGCGCGCGCCACACACACTGCATTACTGCCTCAACCTCTACCACTCTATCACTGTAGGGTTTAAATGTTTTTTTTTTTCCAAGAAAAAAGAATTAAAAGTGAACTTTTTTTAAACAAATTGTATAAATTATAAAATTTGAATTGTTTTTAGGTAAAGTTAATAATTAAAAATTTGTTAGATAATTAAACATATTTAACATAAAATTTAATGAATTTTAATAATTAATTTTATATAAAAATAAATATATGTGAGTTTTCGTCTAGTATAAATCTATAGTTTTTTAAAAATATATATAATTGAATTATTTAATGAATAAATTAGTAATTTTTATTTTTAAATATTATCAAAAAAATTAATTAAAAATTTTCAAACTTTTTCTTTTTAAAACTGATGTAAAATATAATGTATAAAAAAATTAATTTGTTTAACTAATAATTACTGTAACACTATTTGATCTACTTTAATGAATATTAGTATTTTTCTTTTTTTTTACTATTATTATAAAAGATACACAATTATTTTACATAAATAGATTATTATTTTTTTATAATAAAAGATGTAAACCAACTTGATACATATTAAAATTTGGATTAGTTCAATAAAATATTCAAAACGTTCAATGATATTATTTATTTTAAATAATTTTACCAAACTAATCTAACTTAAACTATTTTTTAAAGTAATGTGATCTTTTGAGTATTCCTAACTTTTTTTAATATTTCAAATTATTTTATTTGAATTAGAATATTTTAAATTAGATTCTAAAATGATGGTTTAGTTAAAAAGGTAAATAAACAAAAGGGAACTGGATTGAACACCATGATTTTGGGTTAATGTCCTTCTATTTTTCCCTTTATTGAAGAACAAACATTGAGATTTGTTGTTGATTTAATCTAATGTGATTGGGCACGGGTCTTCTAGTGAAATTATTTTTAGTCTAAATATTAAAGAGTAAAATTCTTTTTTGTTTCTATTCTTTTTCAATTTAGATAATTCATATTTTAACGATTAAAAAATAATTATTTGCTTCTTTTTTTTATTAGACATTTGAGTCTTGTAGGAATTTTTAATAAAATGACGAAAAATATTTAAATGATTTAAGTATTTCATTAAGACTTACTTAAATGATTTAACTTTCATTAGTCTTACTTAAATGATAATCATTTAATTAAGATTGTTTAACTTTTATATAATTATTAAAATGATGTTCTAATTAAATAGTTATTATCTCTCTGCAACGTTATTTTTATGATTGTATAGACAATAATAAATAATTTTAATTAAATAGTTATCATTTATATAGGACAGATAAAAATCAAATTATACAAATTAACGTCATATATAAATATTTTTTATTATTTTTTACTGAAAATTTTCATAAAAAGAATCATGCATTTAACGAAAAAAATAAAGAACGAATTATTATTTTTTAATCGTTAAAGTATGAATTATCTAAATTGAAAAAATACAGAAATTAAAAAAAAATTACTTGATATTAAATTTTAAAACTTTGAAATATTTATCATCATCATATTACTAATTTATCATATATGCTTATGCATGTACATGTATAAATGTATACATCACGGTGACAGCATTATTAATTTGAAAAAGATGAAGATTGGTGTATGCATGTTATAGATTTGTGTATAGCTAAGCACCGCACGCACGTGGGGTTATTTATAAACCGTGTGGTCCCCTCTGGTAAATATGGTAATGCCATTTCACAATCATATACTATATACTCAATCAATGAATACATATAGATTACTATTATCATTACTCATTATCATGATTATTATCATTCTTAAAGATAATCATTTGTAATGCTAGCTAGATACCACACTACACCACCTTGTTATTATTAGGGTAATTGCTAAAGATTGTATAAAAATATGACAAAAATAATTAAATATTAAATATATATTTTTATAAATATTTAAAGATTAAATTTTAATGTATTTTTTTAAATATAATTATAAAATAAGATATTTTCATCTTTAAAATTTAATGAAAGTTAAATTAAATATTTTAACATTTATTTATTATTCATATTCTCCAAAATTATTTTTATTAGGTGATATAAACTTTTGGTAATATTTTATAGTTTATCCTTGTTGTTATTATTACTATTATTGTTACCTTTCAAAAAGTAAACGCCTTAAACTCTTCAACAAATCATTCAGGTGCTTTGTGGCTGGGAACATCAACATCCCCAATACCATATTCTATTCTGCAGTAATACTTTTAAAATAAAATAACGGCTACATATATTAGTTATATACGAAATACGATACTAATCAATTTATTAGTAGTATACTTTATCACAAGTTACCAATACGGAGAGGCTTGGTCCTTGGTTCTTTGCTGGGTTTAGGTTGGGTCGGGTAATGCCGTCTGGTTTGGGATGGGTTGTCCGACCCGAATACTGTCCCAAAAAAAAAAGTGATTAGTTTACTCGTCGTGAGTAAGTAATAACCGTTGAATGTTTGAATTGTATTTTATGCGTACAATAATTTATAATCAATAATAAATCTATAAATAAATTAAAGTTTTGATTTATGAGGAATTAATTTTTTATTTAGTAAATTAGAAGGTATGTAAAAAAACCTATTTGGCATTTAAGGCTGACAATTAATAACGTAGAATTTAGATTCTAATCTAATATTACCTGTGGATTTAAATTCTCTATAAAATTTAACATTATCTTACCTGTGAGTTAAAAAATTTTTAATCTTAATCTTATTATAGCCTAAAGTTTAACACCTAAAAAATCTAATCCTACCAGCAACAAATTAATTTTTTTCAACCAAATACAATATTTAATTATTTTATATTTTATAAACGTATTAATAAAACAAAAATTATAAAATTAATTCCATATTAAAATTAAGAGTAACAAAAATATAATAAAATTTATGTTAAAATTACAAAAATGAGAGAATATAGATTCTATCTCTATCAATCTTATTATATATGTATAATAATTTTTAATTATATATTTTAATGAGCAACACTACATGACCAGTAATAATTTGCACCCATATTTATAAATATTTTATACATAATAAATATATAATTTATACATATATTATCAAAATTTTGTATATACGAATCAATACAGTTTGTACCTATATTTTTCACAGTTTACACACATGAATTAATAAAATTTATTTATTAAAGATAATTTAGTATTTGTATTAGTCAAATAATAGATAAAAATACTAAAAATTACTGATTTCTAAGAATTTTTCTACTTTAATATATCAAGAATGCAAATAAATTAAATTAGTAGAATTAGATATAAATCCGCATCTAACCCTACTCAAAGCCCAACATATTCTCAACTTGATTTGTCAGGGTTTAAATTACCAATCTTACTCAAACGGATTAGATCAAATTAAATATCTACAGATAAAATTAATATTACTAGTTTTATGGACACCAAAATACAGTAAAAAAATATAGCAACGTTTAAATTTTGTGCATTAAAATCGATAAATTACACTTTATATGACTCTCATGTTATAAATATGGGAGTAGATATTGTCATTAGCTAATTGATAATAATAATCTTCTATTATATATTATTTTAAATTAATTTCAATAAAAAAATTTGTTATCACTATGGAAAATAAAATAACGAAGATGATTGATAATGAGAATTACAACATCACTTTCTTATAAATATTAGGCAAATATTATTTATATATAGCAAAAGCAAATAACAACCACTTAGTACACTTTGTGCTATCAAATACAATACACTCCAAATATGTAGAAATGAAAAAAAAATAGAAAAAAAAGTGTAATTATTTATTTTTTATTACTTACTTCCATTTTGTATATATAAAATTAGCATTTCTCTCATATATATTATTTCTTTATTTATTTAACTACATATTTTTTAGAAGGAATATTTTATTAATTTTATTGTTTTTGATACAAAAATAACCTAATTAGTAATTATAATATTAAAAATATTATAAAAAATTAATTACAAATTTAATAAAATTATAAAGAATAACAGAATAATTAAATATTATTATTACTTACTTGCAAGTTGTATATATAATTAGCATTTCTCTCGTATATTAACATTTACTTCACCACCATTTTGTAATCCAATCAGTCACATAGGGATGAGCACGGGTCGATTTAGTTCGGGTTCAAAGTGAAATCAGAATTGAACCGAGTAAAATATAATTTGTTCGATTTGGTTTGGATTTAAATTTTTTGTACATATACTTGAGCCAAATCAAACCAATTAAGAACAGATTGGTTTGGTTCGGATAATTGGGTACCCGATAACTTTGAAATTCATAAAAAAACCAAAATTTTATTTTAAAAATTTAATAAGTATAATAAACATGTAACATCAATATAAATAATCTAAACATGTTAAACACCAAATACATTAAAAACTAAACTCATTAAAATCTAAACATATTAATAGTGAATAATCTCACTAAAAGCTATATATATTTTTATTTTTTATTTAATTAATATATGATCGGGTTCACGGATTATTTCGGGTTCCACACCCCCATAGCCGATACTCGAACCAATCACTAATAAAGGCCATTGGTTTAGTTCGAATTAAACCTAATTACCCGTTGATTTCAGAACCAATTGCATTTGTTTGGTTTGGATTTAGACAGGTAATCAGATACCCACTACTCGTGCTCACCCCTACACTCACATATTCACCATATAGAAATTACAACCTCTTGAAAAACACTAGTAATATATAAATAGAATATTGTTCTCCTAATTGAATTCCAAATTTTCCATTCTAGGTCAACCTTTATTACCCAAGAGTAGAAGTGATGATCCTTTGAATTTAATTAAAGGTAGGGTAGCAAGGAAGAGGAGGAGGCAGATTCTGATAGTAATTTGTGCACACATTGTACTATGCTCTAGTAATAGTAGTACTAATTAGTACAAAAAACATGGAAATGCAAAAGCATAAAATTAAAAGCAACAGAAATTGGGACCGGCAAGCAAGTAAGGCCATTACAAACAAATTGTCATAAAAGAACCAACCATAAACCAACCATCACAACTTCAACTTTGTCCTTTTCTTACACATTCCTATCATTTTTATGGCCCCTCACCTAAAAAGTAACCTTTTGCATTCTTATATTTTAACCATTCAAGTAGTGGCGCTTTCTTTGCCTTCACTTTTTTGTGGGGTGGTGGGTAAAGCTATTCCCTGTTCTTTCTTCTTGCCTCTTAATTATTATTAACATTATTCAGATTCAGATAAATGATTCTTCAATGAGATAATAACATCCATACTTATGCCTAAATACTGTGCTTCCCCCAATTGATTTTTCTTGCTTTTCTCTCTCTCTCTCTCTATATATATATACCTAAGTGTTTTCTTGGTTGGTCATTATATTGTAGGGTTTTTTAAGTACATATGCCTAATTTTTTTAAAAAAAATACTAATGTTAGATGTATAAGTAATTTTCAACCAAGTCAGATGTCATTTTTGTTGGGTAACAAAATAATTCAGAACTTGTTAGGTAACAAAATAAAGATTAAAGAATACAACTTTGTTGAAACTTAGACACAAAAATATTTGTTCATGTAACTTTTATCTTTTCGGTACGGATAAACTAATAAATATTTAAAATTTCACTATCTAAAATGGTGAAAAGTTAATTTATAATTGTTTTCTATTATTTATTTTTGACATAATTATATATATAAAATTATCTAACCAAAACAATTGAAATAAAAAAATACTAAGGAAATTTAAAATAAAGATATGGGTGAACCCCAAAATTAGTTGGTTATTTTAGATAGTATGAGAAAGAAAGGGAATGACGAGAGGAAGAAAGAGAATCGGGGGGAGAGGAGGGAAGAAGGGGGAAGGGAAGGTAGCACCGCCGCGCCACCGCCTGTGATGGAGAGAACATAAGGAAAAACCGCCACACATACGGATGAAGAGGGGGGAGACAAAGAGCAAGGGTGAAGAAAGAGATCGGAAGGGGAAACAGAGAGTAAGAGAGGAGAAAGGGAGAAGAGAGAGATCGGAAGGGAGAGGGAGACCGCGTTAAGCACCGCCACTGCCACTCGTGCGCCGCTCACCGTTTCTGCTCCTCCTCTCTACTCAGTCATCGATGCTCTTCGCCGTTTCTGCTTTTGCTTCTGCTTCTGTTTCTGTTTTTGCTTCTGCTTCTGGTTTTACTTTTATTGTTGTTCTGATTTCATTATCCATTGTTGTTGTTGGTGTTGTTCTTCTAGCTGTTGCTATTTCATTGTTGTTGTTGTTTCACTGCTTCTATTTTCTGCTTCTGCATTCAGCTTCTGCCTGCTTTTGTTTCTGCATTTGCTTGTGTCTCAACGCCTCTGCATTTGGTTGATTTTGGAGAAGAAGGAGGAAGGGTATTTTCGTTCGAAGAACGATTTTAAAACAAACTGAAACCTTCGGGACCATTTTGTAGCGAAAAAAAGACCGAAGACAAAATAAATTTTCGGCCTCTACATTAAGGAACAAAATCGTACTTAACCCGGTCATTATCATTATTTATTGGTTTTTTTATTGGTTTTCTTTTGATATTTATTTATTTTTAGTTTCAATACTAAATCAAATTTTTAAGATAACTATTATTGTATGTTAATTTTAATAAAATAATTTTCCTTTAATATAAAGCTAAGAAAATTTATATTTATGGTGGGAATAGATACACAATATGGCAATAAAAACAAATATATTCAGTTATATATAATTACTTTTTTTTTTTTCAAAATGTTTGTTGGGGCACCTTCTAAGGTGCGTCCCTGTGTGTATATACATTAAACACACTTTTTTCCCCCATTAATTTAATTTTTAATTAAATTTTTTACCTATATAAAACAACGTCTTCTATATAACGAAATATTCATGTTCTTGATAGTATTTAATTAAGATATTATTTTAAACAAGGTACCTCGCTGTTCTTTTATTTTATCATAAAAAAATTCAATATTATTAGGCCCGCTTGGTATCTCTTTAATAATAATAATAATAATAATAATAATAATAATAATAACACATAAATAATAAAGAGATAATAACTTTTTAAGATTAGTAATACCTGAAATTATTATAGTAAGTAAAGTACTAATTATTAATTAATATTTGGGAGATCACATAATCTGGCTTTTGAGTAACTTTAATAGAAGGGCTCCACCCTCCAAATTTGAAACACAGTTGAAGAGACAAGAAAATGACTTTCCATAAAATGGTGCCTCTAATTCCACAGACATAGTAAGCTACAATCACAATTACAATAATACTCAATATACACCAATTGCAATAAACAAAAATGGTGGCACCGTTGATATATAATATGCTTTCTACAAACACTTTGATTACAATCAAAGGTTGATTATATATGCCACATATCTTCTTTGAACATCATTTGCAATTATTAAATGCTTATGAATCACTAATTACATTGTGCTTTTACTTAGTAATTTCTCTCTTCATGATCATTTGCATAATCTTTTTAGATGCCTTAGTCAATTTCCTCTTTTAGCCTCATGTTATGTAGCATTGGACTTCATTCAAAATTTTTCAGTAGATGTTTAAACGGCTAAGCCTTTTCCCACCTCCAACTTTCTCCCATTCTTCTACATTAATTAATTTGTTACCCTTTTATAAATTAACCACCTTTATTTATTAGAAAATTTAAAATTTTTGGTATCAGAACAAAAAATAAAATAAAACAAAAACGAGCTTAGATATTGGGATGTAGGTAATTAATTATAGTGTGTAGGAGATTGATATTTTTGGAAAAAGAAAAAACATTAATTAATATTGACTCAAATAGAAAGATACATATATATGAAAAACATATTAATCACTTAATATTTTTAATTAATATCTTAGTTCATATATAAATATTAATTAATATTGACTCAAATACAAGATATATGTGTGGAAAAAAGGATAAAATATATATTATTAACGGCTAATTTTTTAAAAAATTTAAAATTAATATAGCAATAATTTTACAAGAATACAAATAAATCAGATATAGTTATTATGTATTATTGATTGATTAGTCCTAAATTTTTTGAAAATTTAGTCGTTAATAATATATTTGATACAAAAAAAATTTAAAGATAAAATTGATAAAAAATTTTAATAAATTAAAAATAAAAAATATACTTTATCCAAAAAAATTAATTACTTAACATTTTTAAATGTTTAAATACATATTTTCATTTAGCATGAAACTACACTAATATAATATTACGGCATAATAATATATAAACTATATATAATAAAATATACCTTAGGATTTAGGAATAGAAACCGTTAAGCATAAAATATTCCTTCATGCTTAGACATAATCTTAGGATTCATGTATAGATGTTGTAATAACAATGGCGATAATAACAAAATATTAATGAAATGTCAACCAATGCTTTATAAGTTAAGAACGACGTTGTCTCAAAATATTCGAATTGGTTGTCAAAGAATTTTAAGTCCGACAATTTGATTTTTAATAATTTCTTTTACAAATTCTCAAAAATTATTTTTGTTAGATAAATTAATTTTTTATCATTTTAAAATAAATTTTATAATATATGTGTTAAAAAATAAATACCTAATAAATTTTGTTATAAAATAATTACGTTTTTAGAAAATATTATTATAAAGAAATTAGTCCCCTATAAAACCAATGAATGGATCAATCTATTTTTCGATAAAAATAATACTTTTAAAATTTTTAAACAACAAAAATTTGTTGAGAATCAAAATATTCCACCTAAAATTTGTTGAAAATCAATTTACGTGATTATTCCATTATTAAAAAAAAATTCCTATGGTCGAAGATGAGTTGAGTGAAGAGAATAGGATAATCACGATAGTGACCTTATAATTCTTTGCTACGAGGTACGGATATTTCGTTGAGTTGTCGTATTCGCGTATCGGACACATTTTATATACGACACTCATCGATATTCTTTCCAGACACTTTGGACACACTTAAATATCATCACGTGTCAATGTGTCCAATTTTATTCTTAACATATATTATTAAAATAAATTTAGATATAGTATATATTATTATTTATTAAAATAAAAAATATTTTAAATATTTGATATAATTAAAATAAAATATTAAAAATAATTAAAAAATTAATTAATATTAAAATATCATTATAATTTATCCAAAAAATACTTTATATTTTATATGTATATGTGTTCTTTATTTTATAAGATTTTAAAATTTATATATGAGGTGTTCAGTATCATTTCGTATTCCGTATCATTTCGTGTCGTCTCTATATGAGTTGTCCATCATAAATTCATTCTTTGTCATAGAGTTGAGTTAATTGACTTTCATACAACAATTAATCTCTCACTTTAAATTTTGCGGCAAATTTTGACAACAATGCATGCAAGTTACATCAACGACCAAAATTGTCAAATTAATCATTGCTGTTCTTCTTGCTTCTTCTTCTTAATTCTTCTCAAACCCACCCATAGATGAAGACCAAATCAGCAACCATATATATGAATAATGAAATTAATAATATATAAATTTAGTACAATGTTATGCATTCAATTTAAATCCAAATAAATGGGGTATGTGAAGGGAAAATTGAAGAGCTTGATTATGAAGGTATGGAAGCTTTATAATATTTATTATTATTCATAAAAAAAAGATGGGTCAGAAATGATGATGGCTCCAAATGGTTGCTTCTCAGTGTATGTTCGTTGGGCCTGAAAATCAAAGGTTTGTAGTGAAAACAAAAGATGCAAACCACCCTTTGTTCATGATGCTATTAGAAGAAGCTGAATTGGAATATGCTTTTCAATTTGATGGGCCAATTTTGCTTCCTTGCAATCTTGATTTCTTCTTCAAAGTCTTGGCTCAAATGGATTCCACCAAAACAACAACATATCAATAATAATAATAATAAGGTCAAAGGGTATTATTGTACTTTTTTTCTTCTTCTTCTTAGTCCTAAACGTTTTCTTTGTTATGCTAATAATAATGGTGAGCATCATCATCATCATGGTCCATATAAAGGTTATGGATTCTGAAATGGTGAGGGTAAACAATTTTCAATGCTATATTATTATTATTATTGTTGTTGTTGTTGTTGTAACTTGAAATTCATTATTTATATATGAAATTAGTTTTATATTGACGTAGATCTAAAATGAGTATGATTAATTAGGTATTTATTTGAACATATTAAAATTTTAGTCATATTATATTCATATTTTTATGTTTTATATTAGTACTGTATAATTTTAGAGACTAATTTAATTATTTCTAAATGTTAAAATCTGTTTTAATGAATGATGTTGTGATGAGAATTTTATAGACTAAAAGTTAGATATTAATGTAATTTTCTGTTTGGGCTCCAGCCCAGTTGGTTCAAGAAAACAAAATTAATTTTAATGATGATGGTAGGTTAGGCAATTATTGATTAATGTATGTGAAACCTGAGGAGGCATTTGAAGAATGTTGGTTGGAAAAGGAAATTCCTAAATGCAATAGGAAGAATTAAAGAAATATCAATAATATCTAAGAGATAAAAAAATTAATAAAAATAGTTTAAATTTATCTTATTTAATATTTATTAATTATTATTATAATTAATAAATAATAAATAAAATAAATTTTGATTATTTTTTAGTTTTTTTTAATCTTTCTAAAATCCCTGAGAAATATATATGATATGAAGATAAGAGCAATTAATTTATTACCAAAGTCTTGGCTTACAGCTCTAAGGAGGCTTGCTTTTTTTTTTTAAATTGAGAATGAGACTCGAATTTAAAATTTTTAAGTGAGGATAGAAAAATTATGATATTTAAATTATAACTTATGCTAAAGCTAATTAATAAAATTGATATAATTTTTTGAATATGTGACATTTTCATGTCCAGGCCATCCTAATTTTGTTCCAAAAAATGTTTGCCTTATATAATACGAAACATTTCTTAAAGTTTGAGTTAAGCATGAGATATGTAACATCTAGCTAGGAAAAACATAATAGAAAAATCCCACTTTTCATTCACATTGCTTTAATTAACATCTTAGTACATATGTAAATTGAATACCTTTATTACAACACTTAAATAATAATACTAGTAATAAAATATATCATCAAAGGCCTAGTACAATGTGGTAATATACAACTAATAGCGATACATATTTGTATCAGTAAATCTTACATATATGTATTTATGGATATGTCAAATGAAAAATCAATAGATCTTTTTCTTTTTTTAAAAACATCTAAGAATGGGTTTGATTTGTGTTTTTTTTATTTTTTTTATAAAATTTATAAATCAAAAATATTAAAAATAAAAAGAAAAAATAAATAGATTTTTAACTTTTTAATTCGAAGATACACAAATTATTGACTAATTGAAAATACAAAAGCGCTTCTTATCTTCTAAAATATGAGATATTTAAATTTTTCATTTCAAAATATATAAAGACAAACCGATCTCTCGAAGAAATTTAAATATCTTACATTTTTAAAAATAAAATATATTTTTATATTTTTAATTAGTACTCTAAAAATAAAAATGAAAAACGAAAACACAAATCAAGCGCAATCAAACTTGGTTAACCAACTCCTGAAAGGTGTTCATGGCAGAAGCAGGCAAACCCATAAGAACATTAATACTTCTCCTTCCATGGCCATGAGACAAGAACAAAACAACTTCTCTTTCAGGCAAAGTAACAGGACCAGAACACAAAGGATCACCCCAACCAAAATTTGTAGTGTGAAATGACAACTTTGTCCAAGTTGTGATCAATAGTGTAGCTGCCAAAGAAGGCCTTGCTCTTGTGACTTCAAAATAATCAATGGCTGATCTCATGTAACTATCATTCACCATTTCAATTGCTTCATGAACCAAACTCACTGAATATGACAAAGGGCTATTCAGTAATTCACCAGCCTTACAAAGAGAGTTTGTTAGAACAATAGCATTCCCAAAGTACCCCTCAGGTATTGGTGGCACAAATTTGGACCTTCCATCAACTGCAAAGAGTAGTTTAGTCTTTTGATCAGCTTTCATTCTTAATGCTTCAGATCTAGCCCTCCATACAAATCCTGCACAAAATCCAGATTTTTCATAATAAATAAAATCATTCGTAATAAGATTTAAATCGTAAAATTGTTTGATTTAGTACAAAATTTAATGGTATTGTTATATTTGTCTTTAAAAAATCATTTGTTCTCCAAATTTATCTCTAAAAAAATTATTAATCAAATTTATTTTTTAAAGATTTTAAATTAATCGCAATAGTTCTTCTGTCATTTTCTTTGTCGAAAGCACTAAAATTTATTAACGTGGCACCTTAAGTGATACTACAACACACACATAAGAGTCTTAATTGACTATTAGCATGATAAGTTTATGAAATTAGATCAAATCAAAATCTAATTAAGAAAAAAAACCTGAAGTATTGGAATCCCTCAATTTAGGGCTGATTTGATCTAATTTTATAAACTTATAATGTTAACTGCCAATTATGATTACTAGGAGCGTGTTATAGTGTTATTTAACGTGTCACGTCAATAAATTTTAATGACATTATCAACAAAACTTACAGAACGATTAAAATGGTTAATTTAAAATTTTTAAAGAATAAATTTGATTATAAAAAATCTTTTTAGAATTAATTTAAAAAATATGTGATCTTTCGAAGATTAATTTGACCATTTACTCAAATTTTATGAAATCAACTAATTCATTTAAAATTATAATATCAAAATATTTTAAGAGTTAAATCGAGATTCTATATATTATACCTGAGAGTGCTTCAAAACTTGTGCATTTCTTCAAAACCCCATCTTGGGTAGCCATTTTCTTGAGGTGTTCAAGCTTGTTAGGGTCAAAGGTGAATGATTTGTAGATCATCTCTTCTTCATAAAGCTTGTTAGTGTTTGATACATCTTCTATCTGCTCAAATTCTGTGTGTTCAAATTCGATCTTGGGAGGGTCGCGCGCTCTGAGCATCGATCGGTCGAGATATGGAGGAACCTTCAAGCTCAAGCCTCTGGCTACATTGCTCCATGCATTCACAAATTCCATGGCACATATTCCATCTTTCATGCAATGGATCATGTTTAGTCCCAAACTGAATCCTCCACATTTGAACTTTGTCACCTGAAACATCATTTTTAACTCAATACCTTTATTAGGTTTATGATGTTTTATAAGAAATCTACATGTTCAATTCATGAGACAGTTGGAGGAACACAATAACTGAAATCTTTGTTCAAAACAAAGACATAATATAATATAGTTCATATACGAAAAAATATAAAGAACTAACTTTTACTTAGCCAGATTTAATTTATATTTAGGTTTATAATTTAAAATTTAAAATAAATAAAATAATTCTGAATAAATTAACTGATATTGACAGAAAAAAAAATAATATAAAAGAATACTAGTTGGTTGAATATTAGATTTTGTACATTATTTAAAAGAGTAAATTAAAATAGTCTATTTGATATTCAAAATGTAAATGTATTTTAATTCGGCTTTGAAGTTTTAAAAGCGTTGATATATAATCTGCAAATTTATTTACTTAAGTCATTTTAGTCTCTAATAAAATAGCAATTAGTCAATTGATGATGTCACAAGTTATGTAAAATTTATTAATAACATGTCACGTCATCAATATGTGGAAATGTGCAATATCAATTCATTATTCAGCAATATCATGCATTCATGTGTACTTTAACATGATACAAAATTATTAATAGGATAATTATATATAAAAAAATATTGGCATTATTACTTTCGGATTCATTATGTGTAGCCAAAGTGAATTTTTTTTTTTAAATTGTCTTGTTGGTTTGGTTTGTTATATTAAAAAGACTAGCCACTAAGAATAAGTTAAAAAATTAAGTTAGAGTATTTTAGTGGTTAGTTCACTAATTTATTTAAATAAATATCAAAAATTTAAAATTTGCATTATACATACAATAACTAATTGATCAGTAATAAATTTTTAAATGAAATTCTAATTTATAATGAATTAGCCATTAATTTATCGAATTGAAAAAACACTGTAAGAACAAAAGAAATAGGTTGAGGAATTAAAGCAGCGAGAATGATGTGGGTGAATTGTTATATATAGTAGGGAGAAAGTGGAGGGTAAAAAGGAAGAAGGAATTTTTATGAGGGAAGGTGTGTGAGAAAAAAGATTATGGGTGTGGAGGGTTAGGAACTCAATTGTGTTTGAAAAGAGTGAGATACAATGGAAAAGAAGAGAAACAAATAGAAAAGTGATAGATATACATATGATTAAGGTATAAAAAATATCAAATTTTTAAGTAAAATTAAAAGATTAAATTAAATACATAAAATATAAAATTAAAATATAACTTAAATAATTTGAACTCAACAAATAATTTATGGAAATGCATGGTTTTTGAAACATTGATTCGATTTTTTATATTATATATTAAAATAAAAAAATATTTATACCACCTTTTATCAATCTATTCTAATACTAAAAAATAAAAGATATATAAAAGAGGTTAACACAAAAATGGGTATTCACTAGTCGGTTGGTTGGATTTGAAGGAAAATGAAAATCAAACTGATTAAATTTAATTGATTTGAATTTATTATTTTTAATGAGTAAATCCGAACCAATTCAAATTAATTAAATCTGGATTCAACCTGTTCGAGTAAGTAATTATCTGCTTTAAGATGAAATTTAAAAAAATTTGAAAGAAAAATAAAAAAATCATCTAATACTATAAATATATAATAATAATATTAAAAAAATACATCATCGATTCAAACTTAAATATAACTATCATAATTTAAAAGACTATAAAATTAAGAGATAAATTTATATACGTATTATTAGATTTTATTTATTTTTTAATTAATACTAAACTAATCGGGTTCAAGTTTTGCGATTCTATAATCAATACTCAAACTAATTAAGATCGGATTTGATTTGGTTTGACCCGATTGTATTAAATTATCCATCGAGTCTAAAATTAATATAATCATATCAGATCAAATTTCGAAACTCTACTCATAATATTTTTTTATAAATTTCATTGAAAGATAATGGAAATATATAAAGGATCACAAAAACATGCATATTCACTATACTTTTCTAGAAAAAATTGGTGATACTAATTTTGGTGGCAAATAAATTAAATTAAAAAAAAATTATATCAAACCTGAGCAGTCATAAGAGGCATCTGAAGAATATTGGTTGCACCAGGAACACTATAAACAAGTTTGCCAAGATTATGAGGATCTGGTTTTGTTAAATCTCCAATGTCTTCAATGTTACACTCTGCTTCAGCCTCAACAAACACTGCACCCTCTTCAGTGCAATCCACTATAAGCTTCCCTTCTTTGCTTAGAATCAAGGTACCTGCCATGGGGTAATAAGGGACAAGAATCTTTGAGAGTGAATCTTTGATTACTTGTGGAGCTTCTTCATTTCCCCTTGAACTTGATTTGAAGCAATAAACTGTTTTAACTGGAACAGCAATGTTCTGGTCAAGGTTTGAAAGGAAATAGAGTCCCTTTTGTGTTTCTTCTGAAGGCTTCACTTTCATTGGTTCTCCTATTTGCCTTACAACAAGTTCAAATTTTGAGCCATGCCCATTTTCCATCTTGAGATAATTAATAACCTTTCTGAAGAAAAAAGGGAAAAAAAATGTGTGTGTGAGATTTAAGAAATTATATTAAAAAAAAAGTAGAAACTCATATGCAGTACACTTCATGTGAAGCTGTTAGTTGAAAATCGTTAAATTATAATTTAGTTAAATATGTCAAATTATCTCACCATCTCAACTAACAATTCCACATGAAAACAAATTTATGTAAATCTTCACCTAAAAAAAAATGGTATTAAAAATATTTAATCTGTCGGCCAAAAATCAACAACTAATTTTTAATTTTGTAAAAATCAGAACATAATATCTAATTATGTATTTAGTTTGTTTTTATTTTTTTATTTTTAATATTTTTTGTTTTTAAAAATTTATTAAGTAAAGACAAAAAATAAAATTTTATTATTTTTATTATTTTTTCTTTCACAAAAGTTTAAAAAATAAAATAAAATAAAAAATAAAAATACAAACTAAACATAAAATGTATTTATAAAAAGAAAAGAAGACAAATTAATAAAAATTTATTTTTTATTTTCATCTTTTATTTTTTTATTTTTTTACAAAATTCTAAAAACAAAAATTACTTAAAAAAAAACAAAATAAACAACCCCTAAATAATTCAAATAACTTAGACTTATAGTTTAATGAATATATACATGTCATAGCAAAAGGAATGGATATGATTGAAAGACAAGGTAAGAGTTTTACCGGAATCTTTAATGCAAGCCTCTATGTTGAATGATTTAATGAAGTGAAATTCGTTTTGGACATTTGGTGCATGGTTAGAGAAGTTTATATAATAAGTGCTGAGGGTATTTTGGTCAAAAACATGTTCATTTGAAATTTAATAGAGTTATGTTTCCGTCCTTTTATTAGTACAGTAGGCTTTAAATGAACACTTCAATTAAGGTCGGTTGAATATTTGTTTTATACTCAAAGTATAACTTTTATTTTTTGGATTTATCTATCATATGTTTTAAGAGTATAAATTAAGATTACAAATTAAAAATAAAAAAATTAAGTTTTTAATACATTTATTCTATATTTATTAAATAAAAAATTTAAAAATAAATTTATTATGTGTTTTAAAAACACATATTAATTAAACTCTTATTTTTTTAATTTTAAACGTCTTTTTTTTATTAATGGTTAAAAAATTTTTAACATTTTTTTTCTGTCTAGTCTAATGATAATAGGAAGATAATTACTATGACATGCATATCACCACCAAACACTATTTTGTTTCATCTTAATTTTTCCCATTTTTTCTTAATACACTTATCAAATACTATCTTATACAATTGAAATTGCACTCATTTCAATTGGAAATGTTTCATTTTTATTTGAGCTATTTTGTTAAAAAAAATTTGCTAGCTGTTAGTATTTTAAAAGTACTATTTAGGAATTTGAAAAAGAAAAATTTATCTTGAAATGTGAAATAGTGAGACTATTTGATCTATCTTTTTATATTTTAAAAAATATAAAATATTTTTTTTCTAAATGCTAAAAACAAAAATATTAAAAAGTTTTACTGAATTGTGTCCTGACTCCTAACAAAACATTATAAAAAAAGAATTTTAAAAACTTGTTAAGTTTTTTTATGTATTTAATATATTAAAAATATAAAAAAATAATTTCAATAGTAGTTTTTAGTCAAAAATTTTTCTTTATGATTCGGCAGAAGGCACATAGAGTGAAAATTCAAAAACATAATCTATTTTGTACCATTCTTAATAATTTTATTAGGAAAGACCTATATTTCTATGTACACTTGGTTGGACCCCTCATTAAAATATAGGAATTTGGTAGGGACATTAGTGGTATTTTTATGGGTACTAATTTCAAAGTTGATAAGGGCAATTAAATGAACGCAGACATTATGTGCGGCATTGTTTCAATTGATATTCTCAATTTCTTGTAATATAAATTATGATTTCACACTATATAAAATTTAAGATAAAAAATATATATATAATATAAGTTCATACTTTATAAAATCATTTGAAAAAAATTAAGAGTAACAATTTGTAACATTTTTTAATTTGGAGGCAAAGTTGTAACTGTGGAGAGCAGGAAAACCAAACATTTGCATCCTCAGAAGCATGCATTGCACTTAGCATTATGGAGGTGGTTGGGGAGTTAACATCCCAAATATGCCTACACAAATTATTATTATTATTATTATTATTATTATTATTATTATTATTATTGATAAAAGCACGCATGCACTAATTCAGCATGAAAAAATATAGATAACCAATAATATTTTTAAAAATGTGTATTAATAAGATTAAAAATATAAATTAATTTTAAATTTAATTAATAACATTAAATTAAGGTATAGTGTATTTTTATTTACTTGGTAATTATTCATGTTGTTGTTTATCTAACACTTCCTATTTAGCATTACTAATCATAAAAAAGCACACAAAATATTAGATAAGTGGTGTATGGTCTAGAAAGATTGAGAGTCATTGAATATATAGCATTTATTTCCCCATTTTGGTGTAGCTAGAAATTCAACTTGTTAATTTGTTTCATTTGCCAGCCATACTGTCGATTTGTCACATACCCATATCTAACCCAAAGCGTCAAAATCAAGAAATAATTTTATTTTTTTTATCTATCTATTTTAAAAGCATATTATAAATGGTTAGTTGAAGAGTATTGATCATAAGGTTTCAGTAGCAGAGGATGAGAGTTGAAGTGCACAGATGAATATAAACTTTGCTTATATTTAGACGTCATGGATTTTGTAGTTTGTGGCAAGGCACTCATATAAATATTTAATATTTTTTAACCAAAAGAAGAGAGAAATTATATTATAAAGTAAGTCCAAGACGGTGGATGCATGTGCAAAACTTATGGCTCAATTGCTCAAATCTTCAACCGATTGAATAAAAATAAGAGTAAAATATGACCCTAGGGAGGTGATTTTCTAGTATATATTTTTAGTTCATCTGTTAAATCTTTAAACCAAACACTCATAATCTCCTATAAAGAAAAAATTTAAATAAATTACATCTCAATCTATTTTTGATAATCTAAAAGGTGACTTACCAAATATCCCTAAAATGTAAATTTGCCTATCCAACCGACTAAATTAATTGGGGTCACAAGGCCATTAATTAGGCAGATTAGCCCATTGATTGTCCGCTTAAGGTGCAATGGTTTTCCTCCTTTTCTGTTTCTTTTGTGGATAATCTTAATTAGTATTTCACTCATTTTACTCGTTTCTTTTATAAGAAAATCGATCATCGTTTTTTTGTTTTTGGACATGCCAGTAGATGTTGT
Source organism: Arachis duranensis (assembly GCF_000817695.3). Lineage (NCBI taxonomy): Eukaryota > Viridiplantae > Streptophyta > Magnoliopsida > Fabales > Fabaceae > Arachis > Arachis duranensis. Next base: position 48,874,182 of record NC_029779.3, read on the forward strand.
TTGAATTATCAAACGGCCCAAGAAACAACAAAAGAAGTCCACTGGTAACAATAATTCAGACAGAAACAAAAGAAATCCTTAATCATTTTAAATGAATTCACTCCAAATATCAAACCTGCATAAGTGGCCCATTTCGTCTAGATTACACCACAAGTTTTGAATCCACAGTTATATTCCAAAATTACGATTATATATGTATGTCTGGGTTAACAGATTACCATCAATAAAGCGAGCACATTTCAAGGACCCAAAATCTAAATTCAACAAATAAAAGAAAGAACATGACATTGATCTAAATTAGAAGGAAATATAGTTTACAGGCAGGTGAAAAAGAAATTATAAAAAAAAAAAAAAACTATTCAATGAGAAAATAAAATATCACATCAGTAATACAGGGAACTGGGTTAATCTAATATGGTACAAAGTACAAACCTAATTTAGATCATCTATCACAAAATGTCACAACTCAAACCAAATATCTACCATAGCTTAACCTATAGAGACAGCTGATAGGAGAATCATCAAGATAAACTCTAGCTATTGGACTGACCCAATTGCCTCTAATTTCTGCACAGGTCAAATATTATTTATCCCTCTAAAGTTTCAAGCTTCATCATCATCACCCTCATCGTCTTTTGCTCCATCACCATCATCACCATCACCATCACCATCATTATCATCATCGTCTTCTCCTTCAACTTCCTCATCAGACATGTTATTAATTACATCTGTAATTATATCCTTCACCTCTGCTTTTCTATGCATTAAATCCAGGCCAAAGTGGGTACCTGCCAACATTACATTAAAGAATATCATTTCAATAATTCATTTCCCTTCTTTCAGGAATGAGATGTAATGTATGTCAATAAAAAGAGATCATACCAAGTTGCCTGAGGATATCAGATAGAGTTGCCTGAATCAAAGAAAGTCAAATTAAATCAGTAACTTAAACGTTTGGAAGAAAGATTTTATTGCCACAGAAGTCATTACTTACAGTATTAAAATCAACTTCCTTCAGAATATCAACTACAACTGCATGCATGTCCTCCCTGCTAGGTTCCTTCTTGGACTTCTTACTACCTTTTCCTTTCCCTAACAATGGCATTGGAACAGAATAATTTGAGATGGAAAATTTACAAACAGCCACATAAAAAATACAGAACCATGCTGTGTAACTTGATACGAATTCATATCAACGGTGTGCTTATCAGGATGGTAAAAATGGGGAGGCAAATTTCATGTGAGATCTGTAATTGTCAGCATTTAGCTCATCCATGAAAACTTAAAGTTCTAAAACTATTTCACACAAACAACAGAATGCTAACAGAAATAGAGTAAGCACTACAGATAACATCATATGTAAATTGGGAAAAATGCAATCAATTCACCTTGATCCTTCACCGAGGCTTTTGACGGCTTCTCTGTTTGTTTTTTGCTTGCAGCCTTTCCCTTAGTATCCGACTTTTCACTAGAGGTTTTCTGCTTCTTGGATGCAGAAGCACTATCCTGGTCAGTCTTTTTTAAAGAGGACTTCTTTGGAGTTTTCTCAACACTCTTAGCAGCCTTCACAGATGTCTTCTTGCCTGACGTAGATTTCTCTCCTGCTTTGCCAGTTGAACCCTCTTTTGCAATCTTTTTAGGAGTGCGCTTTTGGGTGCTTGGTTTTTCTTCCTCTTCCTCTGATTTATTTTCCTCTTCACTTTCATCATTTGGAACTCCAACGTCTTCATCATCATGAGATGCCTCTTCAGCATCCGACACTTCCTCTTTATCATCCTCCTCAACATCAGAAGACTGTTTTCTCTTTTTACCAACATCTGAACGTTGCTTTTGCTTCTGGAGATATCAAATATATCAAAAAAATTAAAACAATTGAAGCCTATGTGTAATACTCCTGATGAATAAGGAAGTTCACAACCCAAATCCTCCAGATATGCACGGAAGAGAAAAACAAACAATATTGGTCAATTATGGTCAAAAATAAAAATCCAGATGGAAAGATAAGATGATCATTTGCTTTCATATTTGACTGAATGCAGAAACTTAACAAGAAAGCTAAGTATCTCCAATTATCTAAAGGCAAAATAAGTGCTAAAACCAGACAAAACAACTCAGCAGAAACTGCCAATAGTTAGAAAGCAACTTGGTTGAGCTACTGCATTCACAATTATACCAGATTGCAACACCAAACTCCACAGAGAGGTAATCTTAGATAGAATACAAGCTAAGATAGTTAAGTTTCTGACAGAAAACCCAACACAAAGAAGTTATTGGCACATGTTAAACAAGAGAGTGCAATCACACTAAACAGGCTGATCTGGACTAGCAGCAAAGCAGATGCAATATTTCAACAGTGAATATCAACAATTTCAAGAAGCAAAAAACAATGAACACAAAACATAACCAGAAAACAAAACAGGTATAAACTATTGCTGTGGGGTTAAAGTGAATATAATCATATTTAAGTCCTATTAGAAGTTCACCTCTACTCTCACTTCCTCTCTCACACACACAATCAAATGCAGCTAGGATTAAAGTGAATATAATCATATTTAAGTCATATTAAAGTCAAACTCTAGAACTGACCAAATAAGATACATTTAGGAGGAATGGAGGATACTAAATCATCACGGAAGCAATGTCAGTGAGCAAAACTTGAGGAATTTGTAACATAAGTATCAGAATTAGAAGCGAGAGATTGCACATCAAAGCTTAGTGATCGACTTATAAGCAGCAGAACAAATATAATTTAGTAATGAAAACACACCTTGGCATGTGTTTCTGTAGATCCTTCCCCAGGGGATTTGTTAGGAGTTGCCTTTCTGGTTCGTTTTTTACCCTTCTGCAAAAAATAGAAGCATATTTCTAAGTTCAAACATCTAAAATACATGAAATCTAAACAAATAAAGATACCATATTTAGAGTTTAAAGAATGGGCATGGATTCATTGACACAAATAATTAAATGTAGAGGAATTTATTTCCATCAATCCAGGTCCAGCTGTTAAATTACAGTTGCCAACTTGCCATATTGATCATGCAAGTCAAATACAACAAATAAGAAAAGTATCAGAGACACATGGTTGCTTTTCTTTTAGTTTGAAATGATATAATGTTAATTCCAAGACATCTAGTTGAACTGCAAAACAATTTAGAAAGAATCAAAATGAAAAATCAAGAGATACATGAGGAATGTTTTTAACCAAACCGCTCAAACTATGATATGTTGTTATTCCACAAAGTATTTTATTTATTTATAAACAAAAAACTTAATTGATCAAGAACCTTATATAATAATCCAGAGATAACAAACCTGCTCTTTATCAGCAAGAAGAACATCAGTCGTAGCATGTGGGGACTCCAAAAATTCCAACAGCTTTATAGACAGTTCTTCCTGAAATCATGTATAATGTGATAACTTAGTTTCAAATCAAAAGATAGCAAAATCCCTTCTAGAAATAAGAGGCTGTGGATCAAGGAGAATTAGATCAGTACTTACCTTCTTCACATTGGCCTTGTTTATTGGAATATTAAGAACATCACAAAAATCCAACAACTTTTCTTTTACACACTTGTCAATCCTCTCCTTCACCTTTGCCCGCTGTTTTTCCTACAAAGAATTATACAAACAATATTTTAATAGCAGGTCAATCTCAACCTCAGATGCTCAATGTTTGAGCAATGACATAGGACATGAAAAGTGAAAACAGAAAATTCAGCAATATAGTTAATAGAAGACAAACATGGTGAGCTATCCAACAACAAAGTGTTAGGAACAAATTTTATTGGCACGTCAGGGTAGGAGACACAGAGGACAAAGGCATGTGACATGCCCAATTCAGTGAATTGATTAGTATGTAATTAGGAGTGGCTAGGGTGAGTATGGCCATTTCAGATTTGTTAGAACAAAAGAAGTTGGAGGGAGAAATACATAGGGAAAGGGAAGCCACAGATAACTTGTCTGACATTTTGTACTTGTTGTGGGACTAACAGTCTAGGAACACCTCAGAGAGAAAGAAATATTAAAAACATCAGAACCATTTAGGGTTCTTGACACTTTGGCAAGGGTTCCAAAGTAATTTACAATTTTCCCTTCAATCCTTACTATTACTAATTATACTAGTGCTAACATAACATACCTCATTTTCAGTCCACACAAAACCAGAAAACTGCCCTATATTTCTCTTTAAATTGTGTGCCTGCAAAACAATCAGGGACAGCCATGTTGTTGATACAAGCAAAAATGTGAACAATAAAATTAAATTTTTAGGAAATGAGAAACAAGAATAATTCACCAAAATCACCACCTTAGATTTCTTCCCAAAAAGTATATTATGAAGCAAATGTAGGTTGTCATCAGGTTTTCTCTTGGATAACTTGAAAGCCACTGAAACAGTTTATACATTAACTTCAACACTAACCAGCGAAAAGATAATTAGAAGTTAAAACAAGCAAAAATTTGGAAATCTTGAAAGATAATATCCTATAGATATCAATACTACAGAAAACAAGAAGATTCAGACCTCCCTAAGAATACCATACTGAATGAAAAACACAAATAAAAGCTCTGCAACTAAGCATCTGAAAATAAATGAATCAGAATCCAATATAGCACCTATGGGTACATAAGAAATGTATTGAATCGATCAGAAACCAATATAATCACAATAATACGGAATAGCATCCCAAAATAAAAGAAATGAAGAAGTGCAAAACAACAAATACAGAAGTAATAAAGGAAAATTACCAAACCCTACATAAAATCAATGAAAGCACTTTAACACACTAATGCAAGACCGCCAGTGCTAGTCAAATGGTACCTCAAATAATACCCATAGTCACTTGATCAATAAGCTACCAGCAAGCAACACTTGTTATTTCAACCAAAAACAATTCTAGAATAAGGTGCAAATAACAAAATCCAGAAAAGCACAGGGCAGCTATAGATTTTTGTTGGGGCAAAAATAACAGGGTCTAAATGTAAAGCCATTGAACCACTTGAACCTACCATTAGGGATATCCTTAAGCTGCTCACCACGACCCTGAAACCCGAAGAAATGTACACAATCAAATCCAAATTACCAATACTTAATTCCTCAAAAGGACAAAAATAAATTGTTTCTCGAAGAAAATATATATAAAACATGTCTACAGACAAGTTATTCAAATCTATATCTTTCTTAATGGTTTCATCTATAGTTCTGTTTGATCTCGTGCTACCTGAACCTATTGAGCTACATTCCATCTAAAACTATATAGCATAAATCTGAAAAATTGAGTAAGATAGCGTGGAAAGAAAGGAGCGTACCTTTGCAATTGCGAGCGCTTTACCAGCTGAGGACCTCGAAGACCTCGCCGGAGATGGCACAGAGTAGCGCTCTACCGTCTTTCTCTCCCTCGTCGGCCGGTCACTTACCGGCGTAACCGGTTCCTTCTTCTCGGAGACTTCTTTCTTACTCGCTTTCTCCTTCTTCGACTTCGCTTCGGTTTCCTTACCCTTCTTCTTCGCCTTCTCAGTACCTTCAGCTTCGTCTTCGTCTTCAGCTTCTTCATCCTCCTCCGCGTCCTCTCCGTCTCCTTCCTCCTCCTCTTCGTCTTTCACTGCATCGTCACCGTCCTTCTCTTCTTCTTGCTCTTCTTTCTCATCATCGTCACCACCTTCCTCTTCTCCTTCTTCTACCTTGTTACCCTCTTTCTTCTCCTCCTCCTCTTCTTCTACCTTGGATTCTTGAGCAGCTTCCTTTGACTCGTCTTCCTTCGAATTCCCCTCGTCATGCTCTTCCTCTTCGGGCTTTGCTTCAGGTGGAGCTCCCTGTTGGTCTTGGTTCTCAGGTTCGGGTTTAGGTTCGGACTGAGGGTCGGATTTGGGAGCAGAATCTGCGTCGGGTTTGGGAGGTTCCTGTTGAGGCTTGTTCTCTTCTAGGGTTTCCGTGGCCATGTTGATTGGTGAACCCTAGGAGGGGAAGAAGAAACCCTAGAATTGGGAATGGAAGCGAATCGAACAGATTTGGGAATTTGGAAGAGAGAGATGAATGGGAATCGCGAAATGTGAAATTGGTGTGTGTATTTTGGGAGCGTTAATTTGAGTGAGAGGGCGCGCTCAAAAGAGTGTGTGACTGTGTGAGAAAGAAAGAGAAAGAGAAAAGAGAGAGAGAGAAATGAGAGTGAGTGTGTGTGTGTGTGAGTTTGTAAGTGTGGGTTTCAAAATTTTGATGGGAAAATTGTGAGCGGGGGCTTTTGCAATTTTGGCAATCCTAAACCCTCCCTCGCCTTCTTTGTTTTTGCTTTTCACACTCCCGGCAAAACTATTGCATCAAAGTGGAGAGAAAAATAAATAAATTTTTGATTAATTAAAAATATAAAAATTATTTTT
>NC_029779.3:48880644-48881328 GCF_000817695.3 Arachis duranensis
AGTCAAATAAAATTTGTAAACGAAATTATAATTATATGCTAATTACGTATATAATTAGGTTTATTATACAATAATATAAAAAAATTACCCTCTAATTTCTAAAGATACCGGAATAATGACTGTGTATTTAACACAATATTTTAAAAACTTAATTGTAAACTCAATCAAATATGACAGATGTTTCATTTTTCATATTTCTTTAACATTATTTGTATTTTTGTTACTTATAATAAAAGATGAGATAACGATTATTTGTATTTATTTTAATCTTATATAATAAGTTAAAACATATCCATGATAATTGTATAAGTTTTTATATATCTATATAATGCATATAATAATTATATAAAGTATGAGATCTGTTTGATGCAGATCTTGCACCCAATTTAATAAATAAAAAAAATTATAATTATTGTAAACTTATCGGTGGTTGGTTTTTTGGTCATTTTATGGTATTGCTATGAGATATATACCAATCACAATCACTATTCCGATTGAGATATTCTTAAACAAAATTGTGAAGATTTTAAGAGTCTTTGTTAAAAGCACTTGCTACTTCTTACTGGTATGGTGTTCCATCCCCTCCAAATATGTTTAAAATAATGTTAGTAATATATGTAATATTTATATTGATAATTAATTAGTATATATTAGCATATTATACATAAAAAATTATATTTAAAT
>NC_029779.3:48881628-48900385 GCF_000817695.3 Arachis duranensis
AAAGAATTTACAACATTTTACTTTCATATTGACAACATAATAATTGAATTTATGTATTAAGATTATTAAAATAAGATTTTTTAAACAAAGATGAAATACAAATTTTAACAAAATAATATAATTGCATATATTAAAAAGAAATTTTTTAAAAAAATCAATTTAGATATAATAACTGATTATTATAATTATATAAAGTATTATTAAAGAAGTTTAAAAATACTAAAATCTTATAATACGCGTATATTATTGAATATAATTTGTATATAATATAATTGATTTGATATACATATTAAAATTTACTAAAACACCAGTATATTAATATGATATGATTATGTATGTTAAAAAAGAAAATGCTTCAAAATTTATTTCAGATGGTAAATTGATAATTTTAATTATATAAAATATCGCAGAACAAATTCAAAAATACCAAAATCTTAAAGTATGTAGTTGAATGTTAATTTTTATATAATATAATTATTAATTTTGATGACCTATATATTATAAATTTATATTTGTTAATTTTTTATTATATTATATTATATATTTAATTTAGTCCCCTTCATATAAAATTTTTGGTTCCCCTGCTACATGTGTAAAAATTTGTTATTGTTGTGATATGTGTGAATCTGTGCAGCATGCAAACTGTGCTGTGACCTGTGAAGGTGTTAAGTGCGAAGAATGAATGGTATATTTATTTATTTTTTTATTTGTCTTTGGCTCCTTTTCTTTTTATTTTTGGTTTTCCACAAGACTATTTCTAAGAGGAAGAGGTTTCGTCATGCATATAACGAAGAAGAAGGCTTCATTTTATTTTAAAAATTAATAAAAATAAAATAAGATATTTTATCATTTTATGTAATGGTCATTCATTCACTCATTAAAAAAAAAATTTCTCTCTTGACTGTTTTGACTATCCACTATAATATGCATCTTCCAACAATATATATTCCAATTTTACAAGTTATCACAAATTCGAACTCTATTTTAAAATTTTGTTATTGAATCAGTAAATTAAGCACACGAAATAAAATTCAAATATTAAATATTTATTAGACATATAGGTGAGTTGATTATTCAATTGTATCAATTAACTCCTTTTTTTAATGAGTTGATATTATTAATTAGATTTTATTCCTAAAGTTTATTAAAAATTTAAAAAATATTCTTAAATTTTATTTTATTTTAAAATTGTCAGTATAAAATTATTATTAAAAAAAATATATACTTTACTCGATTTCTCATCTTTGAGTGAGTAAGACGAGCCCTGTACACCTTATTTTATTGTTTGGACTTTGAAGAAACTAGACAAAAAATATTTCTTATCTGAAGAAACTAAATTCTAAAATCGAAAATAAAAACAAAAATGTAATATTGATCTTTCTATTTTATTAAAAAAATTACTTATTTATTTTATTATTTGAAATAATTTAGCTTAAGTTGGGTAAAAATGTTTGTCAACAAGCTTCTTACAAAAATTATATTAAATATACATTAAAATTAACTACTAATATAAAAGTAGGAGCTACTCAAATAAAGACATCTAAAACGTCTTTTTTTAAAGATATTTTTTGTAATTAAAATTTAACACATATAATCGATTAATCGTGTTATTTTTGTCAAAATTAGACTAGACAAATTGATTTAACAAAAAAACGGTGAATCAAATCTTGAACTGGTCTAAATTAATATTATTTTTTATAACAAATGACTACAATATCCTTATTATAGAAAATGATTAAAATACTCTTATTATTATTATTATTATTATATTTAAAAAATAAAATTAATATATATAATAGAAGTATTTTAGTCATTTTCTATAACAGGGTATTGTAGTCATTTTTTTATAAAAAATAATATTAATTTAGACCAGTTCAAGATTTGATTCACTATTTTTCGGTCAAATCAATTTGTCTAGCATAATTTTGACAAAAATAACACGATTTAATTAATTATATGTGTTAAATTTTAATTATTAAAAGATATCGTTATAAAAAAAGTTTTCACCGTCTTTATCTGATTAGCCCTCTATAAAAATATGTTACATAACTCACAATATCTGAAAAATCAATTCCACTTCGAATAGGCGCTAATTCCCACCATCACTCTTAGGCTCACCTACCCCACGCCAACTCCATCACAGGGGTGTGCATGGTCGGGCATAGTTGTAAGAACCGGACCGGTGATCGAACCGGTCAGGTTACTGGTTTACTGGTTTATTGGTTCAACCAATAAATCGCTGGTTGAACCGGTAAAACCGGTTTCACATAAATAAAAAATATAAAATACTAAAAATAGTCATAAACTTAATAAATTCAAAATACATATCGTTAGTTCTTCACCAACATTTTAAAAACAACCAAGTTTCAAAGTCTAAATATAACTAATACAAAGATAAACATGAAAGTAGTTAGTACTAGTACATTAGTATCTTAATTAAACACAATATGGATAACAATTCATAAATTAAATCCAAGGAGTGATTTCGAAGTCGGCAAGTTGCTCTTCATCTGACAAATGTGGAGCTACATCCTGATTGGTTTCATTTTGATTTGCATTTTTCACATAATTATTAGCTCCATCATCATCCCGATCATCTTCCAAATCCAATTGATCTAGCAACCTTAAAGGCATAAATAGTTAAATTCACAGCACAAGCATATTCATCCTAGAGACCTAGACAAACATTAGTCAACAAGCAATCTTAAATAGTTAAATTTCCTATTCAGCAAGACAAGCATATTCATATTTCATAGATTCAAATCAAGCATATAATTCATATTTCATATTTCATATTTCCAGTACAAATCAACAAAACAACAAATTTTCAAGTTTTTAACAAGCATATAAAACACAGAACAAATCAACAAAAAAAACATAATTCATAACAAAAAAAGACTAAAGCTTTCAACAAGCATATTCATCCCAGAAATTTTAACAAGCATATTCATAACACTGTAACAGCAAGTCAGCAAGAAGTGCAGAACAGAGTAGAAGCAGATTACAGAACTGGAGCTAACCTGTTTGACAGAGTCACAGAGCAGAAGGGCGAGGCAACGCCGAGTTCGACGGCGCAGCAAGGGCGAGGGCAACGGCGCGGCAACGACGACGGTGATGAGAGACAGCCGCGGGTCTGTCCTGTTCCTACTTCCTTGGTTGAGTTGGTTCCTTCAGAGTTCAGACCAGCGGTGAGACGAAGAGGATGACGGCGGGCGGCTGGCGGCTGGGTGACAAAACGACGTCGTTTTGGAAAAGGAATAAAAAACAAACATTTCCGAACCGGTCGGTTAATCAGAAACCGCCGATTTTCCAGTTTTCATCAAAATCGGCTGGTTCAACCCAGTTCGAAACGGCTCTCTTTCTTATCCAGTTACATCACTCAATCGGACCGATTATGGGTCTGGTTCACCGGTTTTCTGGTCGAACCGGCCGGTCCGGTCCAGTTCTTACAACTATGTAATCGGGTGAAACCGGATTCGATGTGACCCAAATTCGATCCGAAATATATACTGGGTCTATCTAGTAGACCCGAATCCGGCCCTAAACCCGATGAAACTTATACACTTTCAGGCCACGATTATACCAGGTAAAAACTGAGTGAAAACCGGGCCATTAACATTACATTACCTTGATACCTTCTTATAAGCTAGCATGTGAAAATATCCAAATTTCAAAGACTACAACTATTATTTGACATAGTAAAATTCACTTAGAAAAATATAACAAGAACCAACTCTTCTCTAAAATTAAAGTATAACTATAATCAATACTAATATTGTATAATAACACCAAATATTTAAATCAATACAAATAACACAACATTATGCATTAGTCTAAAATCTTATGCATTTTAAACATAAAACATTAATTTATAGTCTTATAATAACTAATTACACAAAATATTAAGGTTTACAATATTTAAATTTCACATAAGAATAGTCACCATCCATTATTAATAACACAAAATATTAATTGTGTACGATGACCGAGCAACCGGGCTGGCTTCGGGTGACCCGAGCCATGGTTAGGACCCGGCCCGAAATAATAACCGGGTCTATTTTTTAGGCCCTTACCCGGCCCTAGACCCGATAAAGTCACACCAAATTAATCCCTAATGTGCTCGGAGCTGAGCCGGGTCTTCGGGCCGGACCATGCACGCCCCTACCCCATCATATCAATAGCAAATATGAAAAACACTAATAATGTTAATTTCATAAATTTTTTCGTTTTTGTTTTTTAATGAAATTAAAATCTTCTTGTTAATATGGTTTCTGTTAGCCAAAAAATAAATAAACATGTTCTTTATGTTTAATTGTTACTTTCATCGTGTTTGATTATAACCAAATTTTGATACATAATTTAAAGTATGTTTGATTATAATATAATTTGAAAAGTTTGACTTGGATTATTATAACTAAGTTTTGAAATATGATTTAAAGCATGTGTTTGATTATATTATGGTTTTTGAATTTATAGGTGGATTCTTAACTAAATTGTGAAGTATAATCTTGATTCTCGAGTTTGATTACAAGATAAAACATGTTTGATTATTAAATTGGGTTGGTATAGTGATTAGTTTACTAGTCCGTTTAAGTAAGTGTCAAGAGTTATGGAATACTATGAAAAACCAAAAAAAAAATTTAGATTTTATAGTATGATATAAAATAATTAGATTTTGCAGTATTGAAACAAAGAAGGAGGAGGAGGGTAGAGAAAAAATACAGTAGTATCATCATCATTGTTGCTAATAACAGTTGGTGGTGCCACGAAATGTTGTTCGAAGATGAAACTCAAAGGTATATGTAACTCGATTTATGAGTAGGTGGAGGTAGTGTTAAGTTAAAAAAAAAGGAGGTTCATGATTAAGGAGGAGGGAGCTTTTTCGTTGTATCATCGTTACCACTTTGACTTGTTTTGCGAGGGCAGGCACTTGTTGAAATCTAAATTACCTTTTTATGGATATTCCAATACAAATTTTAGAATTGTTTAAAGATATTTTATTTTAATTTTTGAATGATATATTTTAGGATTTAATCTGTATATACTATAAAAATATTATCTTTACTTAAAATATGATAAAATAAATCAATTATATTTTTAAATATAGATCATTATAAAAAGATATTTTTAGCATTTTTATTGAAATAATTTTGTGTGTGTTTTTTTGTTTTAGGGGTAGAGTGCATTAGATAGTGATGTGTATTTTTAATTGCATAATTATAAAATAGAATAAAGTGATAATTATATTTTTGAAGATTTTGACTTCAACTTAATTAATTTAAAAAAATATATTAATTTAGTCTTTGAGGATAGTAAATTATGCATTTATAATGTCTTTCTATCAATTCATTCACTAAAATTTAATGATGATATTTATATGTATTGACGTGTCTATTTATAAAAGATAGTTATGTAAATAAGATTTTTTGAAGCGAAACTAAATTGTTTTGATAGAATTTGTGATAAATAAAAAACAATTGATAAAGTATATAAGATAATAAATAAATATTTCATTGTCCAAAATTATATCGTTTTTCTATTCATGTGACAGTAAAATGTAAAGAGACAACACTAAACAACAAAATACATAAATATTTCTGCTTTGTTTCGTATTATTTATTGACAGAATGATATATATGTCTACCGTTTATTATTTAAAAATTTAATTGGTATTTTTTTTAAATTAATTAATTTAAGATCAATATTTTTAAAAATTTAATTGTCTTGATTTTGTTATACAAATAATATTTTGAAAAAAATTTCATTTGAATTTTATTTTAAGCGAGTTTTTAAAAATTATAAAAATAGTAAAACGAAAATAACGAAAATAAATAGAGGAGCCAAACTACATCGTTTAGAAGAAGAAAACCCTTTAACACGGTAATTTGTAGCTGACTTGAACACCGCCAATATAAATCTGAACAACACCGGAGAAGTAATAGCTGAAGCGCCGGAAACCCCGCCACAAAATGGAGCTCTCAAAAGACCCGAATTCCAACCCGGGTCGAACCGAAGACTCCGATTCGGAGCTCGAACTCTACACTATCCCAAGCTCTTCAAGTAAGCAACAACGAAACACACTCACTCACTCTCTTCTCTGCAAACCCTAATTTACTTTGAACCTAAAACGAGGTCGTTTTTGCGGTGCTGCAGGGTGGTTCGCATGGGACGAAATCCACGAGACAGAGAGAACAACGCTGAGAGAATTCTTCGATGGAACATCCATGTCTCGTTCACCCAAGATCTACAAGGAGTACAGAGACTTCGTCATCAACAAGTACAGGGAAGATCCTACGAGGAAGCTCCTCTTCACCGACGTCAGAAAATCACTCGTCGGCGACGTCACGCTCCTCCGCAAGGTCTTCACGGCGCTCGAAGGTTGGGGTTTGATCAACTACGGTGCAACCTCAGGGGACACCGATGCGGAAGGTTGTGGTGGTGGTGCTGAGGACGAAGGGTGGAGGGTTAGGGTTGAGGAAGGTGCGCCCAATGGGATAAGGGTAGTTGCGACACCGAACTCGCTGAAGCCGATTACACTGCCACGTGGCGCAACGACTAAGGATGGTTCGGGTCCGAGTTCGGGTTTTAGTTCGGATTGTGTGAAATTGCCGCCGCTGGCGAGTTACTCGGATGTGTATGGGGATTTGATGAAGCAGAAGCAGAAGGAGATGAATTGTGGGTTCTGTGGCGATAAAATTGATTCTGGACATTACCGAAGTAGCAAGGTATTTTATTTATTAAGTAAAGTTCTTGTTCTCGTGGTTCTGTTCTGTAATTAAAGAATATTATGTTTAAATTATCTATAAAATCACCTCATTGTTGTGCTTTCTGTTGAAAATTTAATGCTCCTATATTTTCATCTTCACTGGATATCGATGTGCTACTAACTAACATGCATTTGGGATTAAATTGTTTCATTGTGGAAGAAAACCAAATCAGGTGGTGAAAAGAAAGGGGTGGTGGTGGGGGAGCACTGTTTGTAACAAAGTAAATTGTAAATCTATGTAACATTTCTGTTTTGAATATGTTTGTGGCAAGGTTTATTATCCCTTGCTTATCAAGAGAACAATTTCAGTATGGTAAGAATTTTGGATATTGAAGGGGTTTTGAGTATTGGCTCGCTGATGAACGAGTTACAACTTTTTCCTGCAACTGCATGCTAATTTTATTATGTCCTTGGTGATTAATCTTTCGATATGCAATATTTCTTAAACCGATAGTGATATGATTTGCTGTCCTATTGTGTTCGTAATGTCACAGGATAATTTCATGATTTGTGCAAAATGTTTCACAAATAAAAATTATGGAGATAATAGGTCTGCGGAGGATTTCACATTAACCGTGTCCAGTGAAAATAGTGGCGAACAGGGAGCTGTGTGGACTGAGGGAGAAACACTTCTCCTTTTAGAATCTGTTATGAAGCATGGGGATAACTGGGACCTAGTGGCTCAAAGTGTTCAAACAAAGAGTAAACTTGATTGCATCTCAAAACTCATTGAGCTGCCCTTTGGGGAGCTCATGTTGGGCTCTGCTCACCGAAATGGTAACAGTAATAGTGTTAATGGCTACGTGAACAATGTAAAACAAGTTCAGTCATCATCATCATCGTCTAACCATCAAGAAACTTCAAAGGCGCAGGATCAGTCTCACGATCTTACGAATGAAAACGAGCAGAATGGAGATGCTGTTGAGGAAAGTCCTTCAAAAAGACAACGCGTTGCTCCTCTCTCAGATACCAGCAGTTCACTATTGATGCAGGTAAGGTCTAGGTGTAATCCTGAATTTTGAATTCCTATGTTGTGCCAGGAACTTTCCAGAACCTGGTTGAACTTCTCCTGTTGCTAGGGTGCTTTTATGAGCATAACATTCATAGAATTTTTGAAAGACTTGCTTTATTGGTTAATGAGGTATACAGCTCAGCTCTAGTATATATTAGCCAGAGCCCAGAAGAATGAACTGTATATATTTAATTTGGATCTCAAGTGATATTTGTATTCTTTTTAATTTGTTTCACATTCAGTTATTTACATTCCATTTCTCATGTATAAGTATAAAAATTAGTTAATGATATTTTGGATTAGGTGGGGCTTATTGCTAGTGTGGTTGATCCTCATATCACAGCGGCTGCAGCTGATGCTGCTACTATGGCACTTTGTGATGAGAACCTGTGTCCAAGGGAGATATTTGATGTTGAAGAGGATTATGCTCTTAGTGTGAACTCTGCAAATAATTCAGCAAGGTTTTCCACACATAAAAATCACTTGGTTTTATTATCATTCGGGTTGTGCTAGATGGTAACATGCTCTTAAGTTGTGCCTTCAGTTTATTAAATCCTTTTATCTTGTGTGTTTGTGTTCAGAGCCCATGGGGATGAAGGTGTAGAGATGAAGTCGTCCAATCAATCAGGTATTTTACTGTTTTTACTTGAAGATGATATTCTGATATGCCTTTATTCAAACAAATAGCCTATCTGTTAAGTATGTGTCAGTGCCTCCTGTAAGTCTGTAATTGCAGTAAGATTCTGTCTTAGTTTCTACTTTGAGTCCTTTCTCCATCTGGGGATGTTCAGTTCAAGCTTTCTTATCATGATAAATAAATAGTTTTTATTTATTTACTTCTTGAAAAATTACAACACGCATGAATGATAATTTCTCATATTTTCTGGCGCCTTGTATCACACCATTAGTTACGATTCTTTGAACTATTGCTGCATTTCGCCTTTAACAAGAGAGCTTATTCCTGCAGAAATAGATGCCAGAGGCCAAAAGGATGGCATACCCTTGACACTGCGTGTAAGAGCCGCCATTGCAACTGCTCTCGGAGCTGCTGCTGCACGAGCAAAGTTATTAGCGGACCAGGAAGACAGAGAGGTTGAACTTTTAGTAGCTACTATAATTGACGCACAGGTTGCTACTACCTCAAAAGAATTCATCCCTGCAAACTTTTTTCACTTGATTTCCAATTCTTTATTTCAATTTTCATTTTACTAATTATCTTTTATGCTTCCTAGGTTAAGAAATTGCAACACAAGGTTAGACATTTTGATGATCTGGAGCTGTTGATGGAAAAGGAACACGCTGAAATAGAGGAGCTAAAAGATTCTATCTTAACTGAACGGATTGATGTTTTAAGGAGGACATTTAGATCTGGAATCACTAGACGGAAAGATTATTCTTATGTCAAATCTTAGACCAGATTGTTTGTATCTGTTTGATTTTTGTGCTCTATGGCTTATCATTATTGGACCATTGATATTACCAGTTTACCACACCATAAAGCACAGAAGTAAATTCGTTAACCACTTTCAGAAAGCTCTTTCTATTATGCTCTGTTAATTTTTGTTTGACACTTAGGGTATGTTTGATTGCTTGGTAAAAGTGGAGGTAATTCATATCCAAATAAATTTCATGTACAGTTTCAACAGTTAAGTATAGGAGAGTTATATTTGGTTGAGTTTAGAATTAGTCCAAACGGACAATGGTTTAAAGCTAAGATAATTAGATAAACAATTTGAAACTCTTAAGACATGACTTAACATAAAGATTCTATATTATTTGAATAAAATTTATAAAACATAATAAATGATTATCAATTACTTTATTACTTCTTGGCTCTTGGGTATATTAACACCTAATAATCCTTCAAAATTCAAACGCGAGAGATATGTGAGAGATATGTGTAAGTTTAGAATATGATACCACAATATTTTTACTTTTATTTAAAATAAAAGAACTCTAACTTACTTTAAGTTATTCTAATCTGTTTTTGGAAATGATCTTACAGGAATATTAAATAAATTATATTATCATAATTATCGACATTTTATTCCCAACACAAAGCATAAATACTTACTATTTCCATGTAAAGAGTGAATATAAGTTAGCTTCTAAATATATATTATAAAGCAAAAGTAATTGTAATTTATTTTTGAAAACATTTAAAACAACTTTAGACAATTTATAATATTAAACAGACGAGTTTAATATATAAAATTCTCTCACAAAATATTCTCAAATTTTTTAACCTTAAACCAAGCACACCAATAATTTAATAACATCACCACCTTAAAAATAAAACGGATTTGATTATTTATATTAAAAAGAATGAAAGAATAACAATAAGGAGAGAGAGAGAGTGTGTGTTTGTGTTCAATGATGATAAATGATAGTCATTAATTACAATTTGAAACACTGTAGTATTCTCAATCAAAGCAAACACACTTATTAGGTGTAGATGTTGTACATTCTGCACTCTTAAACTTCTCCTTCAGAATTTTCTTGCATTCTACAGTGCAATTTGGAGCGGTGCAAGGGCTTAGAGGAGTGGCAAATGCTGATTCAACAACAACTGCTGGTTGTAGCTCCAACACCAACATGCTTAGGATTATTATCAAAACAGTGGTTCTAAGAATGGAAGCCATTGATGATTTGTTTATTATTGTTATTGTTGTTGCCTTAGTTTTCTGATGATTTTTTACTGTGCTCCTTTCTAAGAAACTGATTTTCACCACACCTGAGATACACGAAGAAAAACAAATTATTGGTCATTAAGCAAGTTAATCAGATGCTACGTGTACACTAAAAATTAATGTGTTCAGAAAATTAAACTAGTATAATTAAAAATTCAAATAGGATACTATACATATAAGAATATGTGTTTGGTGTTTGTTAAAATGTTTATTTAGTTATTGTATGTTTGATTTTTTTTACTGTGTGAAATTTGATTATTTTGTTTAAAAGAAGTGTGAAACAACGTGTATTATGGTTGGCCTAATTTATAGTGTGTATATAGAGTATTTTTTAGGGAAAAAAAAAAAGAAAAACACTAATGGGTTAATCTTCAAGATTTTAAAATATCCTTACATATCAATGCAATTGATGCCCATTATGATCTTCACAATATCCAACAATAACAAACTAATTTAGTGAGAAACAACAAGAGCATGCATAATCACAAACTTCATACCACAGCAATAATGCAGCATCATTAATTTCCTCAAAAAATAAATTTTAACATAATGACTTGAAACAAATGAAATAAAGTAAAGAAATTACCACATTAGTTACAAGGTAAAAAAGAAAAAAAGCAAAAATATTTAATTATTTTGTCCGTCCTTATAATTTTATTGAATTTTTAATTAGGTCTTTATATCATATAAATTTTGTAATTAAGTATCTGCAATGACAAAAATATTAGAATTAACAAAATATTCTATTTTAATTAACATAATATTCAGTTGATTATAATATTTTTATGTTAACAGGGACTTAGTTACAAAATTTGATATAGTATAAAAACTCAATCAATTAAAAAGAAAATAAGTATAACTACCTAATTGAAAATTTATTAAAGCTATACGAATCAAACAGAATCAAACAGAGTAGTTAAACCAAAGAAAAAATTAAATCCATTATAAATTAAATGAATGATGAATGAGATGGAGTCCTTAGGAAAAGAAGAAAAACCTCTTAATTTCCACTTTAATAATTTAATTTTCCCTTGCGAGTTAGCAGCAACAATGAACAATAATTAACGAATCATTGCATGAATGGCTCTGGAGCACAATAATAACCAAACCACCTTCTCTTTTATTTGGAGTTGGAAGAAGAGAGGTTTGACATTCTGAAAAGCAAAATTGGCCATTTTTAAAGGAAATCAGTGAGATAATTTTTCGGGTGGAATGAGTAAAACAACATGTTATAATCTATCTGTTTGTTTAGAAGAAATTAATAACCTAATAAATTAAAATCAAGTCAACTTAGATTGCCGTTAAACTCGGTCATCATATAACTGCTTTTCTTTGAATTTCACCTTTACAATGTCAGCTGTTTATTGCAATTAAAATTATAGAAAAATAACAATACAAATCTGTTTGACAGATAACTAACTCTCAAAACAGTTTTTTAATAATAAAAAAGAAAAAAATTGTTTCGCAATAATGTTATTTTTTTTTTACTCCGACCAAAGTATTCATTATCGAATAAAGTCACTAATCATTCCTTTATTTCCTTAATTTACATGTATTTGTTAGTGTTAGAGACATATTTATTTATGTGCCTCCTTCTTATTATTTTAAGTTTTTAAGGAGAAATAATTTTATAACATATCAGAATTTTTACAAATAAAAAATCTAAAATTCAATCGTTGTTATTCTCCNATTAAACATTTTGAAAATGACTAAAGTACAACAACACTTTTAAGTTTTAACTGTTTTGTGTTACTATTACTTTGGATCACGTAATAAGAATATAAGATCAGAAATTTTGAGGAATACTAATGCAACTTTAAGTAAAATAAAGAATGTCTTAGAAAAATTATTAGAAGTAACAAACAAATTAAGGTGGACTTTTATTTTCTTTTTCATTTTCGCAAAAAGCATAAGTAGCTCAATTTTTTTGGGAGTTATAGTTCACTTGATTTAGCAAGTTATCCTAAACAAAGTAATATATATGTGCGTATGAATACAAAATTACCTAAGTAATTAATAAAAAATAATTTAAAAAAAATTTATATTATTGTTATCGGAATAAATAGTCAAATTAATCTCTAAAATATCACTCGTTCTTTAAATTAGTCTCCAAAATTTTTTTTAATTAAATTCGTCTTTTAAATATTTTAAATTATTCATATTAGTCCTTCTGTCACTTTATTTGTTGATAATATTAAAATTTGCTAATGTGACACTCCAACACACACTTAGAAGTCTTAATTGACTATTAACATAATAAGTTTATAAAATTAGATCAAATAAAAATCCAATTGTCAGGAGAACTTGAGGCATTGAAATTCCTCAATTTGGAGTTAATTTTATTTAATTTCATAAACTAATCATGTTAATAGTCAATTAAAACTTCTAAGTATGTGTTGAGGTGTCACTTAACGTGTCACATTAACAAATTTTGACACCATCAACAAACAAAGTGACGGAAGGACTAACATAACAAATTTATAATTATTAAAGGACGAATTTAATTGAAAAAATCTTTCAAATTTAAAAAATGAGTAATTTTTCAATGACTAATTTGACTATTTACTCATTGTTATTGACATTGGACATTATTAAAAGTACATATGGTTATAATTTAAGACAGCTGAAAAAATATAGTTTTTATATTAGATTATCTGATACAACAAAAAATATTTATTTATACTAATATTTAGAGATAAGTATTATTTTGATCTTTAAAATTTGAGATCAAAATCAAAATGAGCCATAACATTATATTTAGTATTAACATTATCCTTTCTAACAATAATTTTTTTAAATGACATAATACTCCTTTGTCACCACCACCATACACAGTCTTTTTTTCTATGGTCATGTGTCACCACCACTAATAATACCACATTTTAAATCTTTCAAATTCAACAATACTAAACTTCAAATCTTTTAAATTCAACAACAACAACAATAACAACAACAAACAGAGAGAGTCTAACTTCAGAAATCATTAAACCCTAATTTAAAATCATTGAAGACCCTAATTTAAAATTTTTAAACCCTAATTTTAGAAAATTAGGAACTTAAATCTTAACTTACCTGTAATAACAGCAACGATAGAGCTGCATGGTGGTGGTGGTAGTGCATGAGAATGGTGACGGCACTGCATGAAAAAGATGCAGCAACAGAGGACGACATAGAGGCGCATGCAAGGACGGAGGGGGATGTGCAGACAGTGATGCTGGAAACTTGAAGAGAGTCGCAGTGGTGTAATAGGGGAGAAGACGAAGGCCAAATCGCGTCGTCGGCGGTGTAACCCGGGAGAAGACGAATAGCCAAATCATGTTATTGGTGGTGTGACAGGAGGCAAGACGGAGAGACAAACTACGTGGAGGGAGCTCACTAAAGAGAAAGAGAAAAAAACTACTTTGAAGTAGATCTGATGATAGAAGACAGTGACTTGAAAAGGGTGAAAACGGGAGAAGAAGATGAGAAGGAAGAAGGAGACTATGGAGGAGAGCGTTTTTATTTTGGTGATCAAATTTTATAAAGGGTAAAATTGTCATCAAAAGGATAATTTTAATACTAAAACAATGCTTATCAATTATCATAATAAAAAAAAGATAAATGATTGATTTTGATTTTGTCCTTAAACTTTAAGAAGCAAAACAATACTTTTACAACAACTTTCGTAATATTCCAATTCTCAACTACTTTACTAATCATATTATACATTTATATCCTTCTCAATTACTCCACTAGTCATATTATACTCAAATATTACCCGTCAAGCTCAAGTATAAGCTAAAAAAATCTTTGGTTTGGACATTAGATTCTAAAAACGAGTAAGGTAACAAGTCTTCGTAAATATATTAACTATCTGATCCATAGTCCCAATAGAAATTAAACGAATATAATTAGTGGAATAGTTGAAAAGAGTATAATATAATTAGTGGAGCAGTTGAGAGTTTAGTGGAATAATTGAGAATTAGAATATTATTAAGGTTGCTGTAAATATTAGTATAAATATATTTTTTTGTTGTATCAGATGATCCAATACAACAACAAGGTGGCCAAAAAAAGAAAAAAAATTAAACGGAAGAGTGTTGATTCTTTATTTAAAAAAATTAACTAAACTCTGATACCATGTTATAATCTAAGATAGAGCTCAAAAAAATATAATCTTTGCATTGGATCGCTTGATACAACAAAGGAGACATATTTATATTACTATTTATAACAACCTTCGTAATATCCTAATTCTCAACTACTCTATTAAAGTGTCAACTCCTCCACTAATCATATTATATTCTTATCAATAACTTCAGTAATTATATTAGGTGCTGTATATGGTGGCTCTTAATGTTTGGTGGTTAAGCTGGCTACATATAACCCACCTATCATATATTGACACTCGAAAAAAAATTATACAGTTGACCCAGTTAATGGTTTTTCAAGAACTTTAACATGGTGCGATAATTTTCATAACAAGGTGCAAGAATTTTCTTCCTTTGTTTAATTACTTCCATAAAAGGAAGAATAAAATAATAAAAAAAGAAAATAAAAATCATAAATTTATTCTTCTTAAAAGATTGAATGTGTAATATTAAAAAAAAAAGGATTTAATCCCACTTTAGGGTGGTGGAGAACTTGCGACGGAGGTGTGGAAGACCCTCTTTGTTAGTATTAAGATGCGTTACCATCGAATTTTGGTTGGGCTAGTGAGGTTAGATTTGGCAACTGAGTCGAGGAACAAGTTTTCAGATTTGCCGACACTTTCACTATCCTGGAGGTCCAGAAAAAAGAAAACATCACCCACTATCTCGATGTTGGAAGGATGGTGGTCTTTAGCGACTTGACTCCATAAAAAAGGAGAATAAGAAGAAGATATCACTTCTGCTCGCTTTCTTTGATTCTATGGTTCTCTGATTTCTTGCTTTAGTTAGAGAAGGAAATTTTTTTTGGAGCTTCATTCAGCCAAGAATATAAAAAGAAAGAGAACAACTTAATTTTATTTAAAGAAATGGACATTAAAAATTACATACACTTTTTATTTTCATAAATTTCACTTTTGTCGATACAATAAAATTTTAAATTACTGACACAGAATTAATGATAAGCAGCATTTTATGTATACGGTAAAAATTAATTATAATTTGACATAAGACAAGTGTCACTTCTTCATTTAATGGTCAATCCTTAGTCACTTATAGCCACCGTTTTCAAAATTACGAGAGACATGGCCATTATATTATACTCTAATATCCCTCTCAAATTTAAGTAAAAGCTAAGAATACAATATTGAATTTGGATAATAGATTCTGAAAACGAATAAGACAGTGAATCTTAGTAAAATATCAGCTATGATCTATAGTCTCAACAATAATTAGACGAATGTGATTAGTTGAGTAGTTGAGAAGAGTATAATATGATTAGTGAAGTGATTGAGAATTAACATATTACGAAGGTAATTGTAAATATTAATATAAATAAGTTTCTTTGTTATATCAGATAATCTAATATAACAATAGAAAGGTAGTCGAAAAAAAAAAGAAATTTAAATGGGAGAGTGTTGATTCTTCATAAAAAAAAATTATGATACTATGTTATAATTTAAGATAGAGTTGAAGAAAATATAATCTTTATATTAGATCATTTAATATAATAAAGAAGACTTATTAGATCACCTAATATAATAAAAATTTACGAACACTTTCATAATATTCTAATTCTCAACTACTTCATTAAACTTTTAACTATGTTTTCTCAACTGCTCCATTAATCATATTATATTCTAATATCTATTTTAAATTCAGATGGAAATTAACGAGACAATCTTAAATTTAGACATTAGATTATAAAAACTAATAGATCAATGAGTATTAGTAAATATATTAGTTATTTGATCCATAATTTCCACAATAATTAAACAAAAATTATTAGTTAAGTAGTTGAGAAGAATATAATATAATTAGTGGAATAGTGTTATAAATATTAATAAAAATAAATTTTTTATATGTATTAGATGATCCAATACAACAACAGAAATGTGGCTGAAAAAAAAAATTAAATAAGTGAGTATTAATTTTTTATCAGAAAAAAACTAACCAATTTTGATACCATATTACATTTTAAAATAGAACTTAAAAAAATATAATATTTAAATCAGATCATTCGATATAATTAGCATTGTCAATTAAACCTAAGACCTCAAGTCTACCCCTAAACCCTTCAAATTAGTTTTAGCCCACAATTTTAATATTAATTATGTACGATATCTTAACTTGATAAAAAAAATATTAGATAATAACAAAATATTAATAATAATTTTAAATTTATCGTACATAACAATAATTTATTACTTAACTCACTTATTTATATAATTCTATAAAAGCTTAAAATAAAAATTATTATCATCCATGCTTAAAGAAATTTATGTCGATCTAATTTTTTTCAATTAAATAAATGTATTTAAGATTTAAAATAAAATCATTAGAATCTAATTTATTCAATTAAATAATTAGTTATAGAAGATATCCTATAGATTAATTCTTGAGGCTCAAACTTTTATTTCTTGTCTTTTTTTTTCCTTAAGATTATTAAACAGTAAAAAAAATTATTCTAAAATATTTTACTTAATTATTTAATTATATATATTTTTTAATAATTATTTACATGTGAAAGATAACTTTTTGAAATAAGTATTATTTCAATTTTTAAAATTTGGGATTAAAATCGATATTGTTCCTAATTTTTTTTAGGTATAAAATAGTTCTAAACATTACATTTAATATTAAAATCATTCTTTTGACAAATTTATTTTTTATAAAATTTGATAATTAAAAAAAATCTTATCATCTTCAATTAGATAAAAGTCCTCATTTTTCATCATCGATCTTCCCACTGTTGTCATCAAATGAAATTCCTCATCTTTTTACCATTATCATCTTCAATCATCAGCCTCTATCATTTTTCATTATTTGAATCACCTCGCTCTTTCTCACTTCTTTTTCCAATTTTCGCTCTATTCATCTGTCTGATCCTAATCTTATTTTTATCTCCATCAACCTAGTCAGATTAACCATCACACAAACATTCAGATGAAAAAAAGAGTGTAAAAAAAAAAATTAGTGCAAAAAAAGAAAAAGAAAAAGATGTTATCAATCGAGAACTGCTTAAACGCCCAAACGCCTTCATTTCAATCTGCGAGAATTACTCCAAAAGTCGGTCAAATCATGAACCTAATAAAAATTCTGCAATAGCAGAGGCCTTGAATCGTTTCCCTCGCTGTCGTCATAGTATAGCTCGAAGGCGACACCTCTTTCACGACCGGTGTCATCACTAAGGCTACTAAAAAAAGGGAAGCGGAAGCAAATTGTCTTATATTTTTAAATTTGATTGTTGGTATTTGATGGGAATAAGAAAATGTGCCAGTAGTGGTAGTAAGGATGGTTATGGTGGATGGTAAGATTGAAAGCAAAACAAATGTAAGGATATTTTTATCCTAAAAATTGAAAAGGATGATTTTAAGACCAAATAAAATGTTGAAGACGATTTTCAATTAAAAATAATTAAGGACGAATTTGATTTTAATTCAAAATCTTAGGGATCAAAACTAGTAGGCTAATAAATATTGGTAAAAATATTAGTTGTTTGATCCATACACTCAACAACAACTAGACAAAAATAATTAATTGAGTAGTTGGGAAGAGTATAATATGATGAGTGGAATAGTTGAGAGTTTAGTAAAGTAGAATAGTTGAGAATTATAATATTATGAAAGTTGTTGTAAATATTAGTAAAAATAAGTCTCTTTTGTGTATTAGATAATCCAATATAACAACAGAAAGGTGGCCAAAAAAGAAAGAAAACTAAATAGGAGAGTGTTGATTCTTTATCAGGAAAAAATTAACCAAACTCTGATGTTATATTACAATTTAAAATAGAATTGAAAAAAATATAATATTTATATTGGATTATTTGATATAATTAGCATTATCAATTAGGATAAGTATTGTTTTAGTTTCTAAAAATGGGATCAAAATTGAGATCGTCTTTAAAATTTTTTTAGTATAAAATGGTTTCCAACTTTAATTTAATATTAAAATCATTCTTTTGATAAATTTACCGTCTATAAAATTTGATAATTAAAAAAAAAATATTATCATCTTCAATCAGTTGAAAGCCCTCATTTTTCATCATCAATCTTTTCACCGTCACTGTTAGATGAAAGCCCTCATCTTTCTTTCGTCATTATTGTCCAACATCTTCAATCACCAGCTTCCATTATCTTCCATTATCTCAAATCATCTCTTT
>NC_029779.3:48900455-48902195 GCF_000817695.3 Arachis duranensis
TCTAATCCTAATCTTATTTTTATCTTCGTCAACCTAATCAAATTAACCATCATATACACATTTAGATAAAAAAAAAAAGAAGGTGAATATTAATTTAATGTAAAAAGAAGATGTCAGCAGAGAACTGCTCAAACACCTAAACACGTTCGTATTGATCTGCAAGAACTGCTCTAAAAGTCGGTCAACTCACGAACCTGATAGAAATTCTGCAATAGTCGACAGCAGAAATCGTAAATCGCTTCCGTCGCTGTTATGGTAGTATAGATCGAAAGTAACATTTCTTTTACGATTGGCATCATCGCTAAGGCCATGAGAAAAAGGGAAAAGAAAACTCTCTCCCTCTCCCTAAGACCATGAGAAAAAGGAAAAAGAAAACTCTTTCTCTCTCTCTCCCTCCCTCCCTAGTTCCTCCCAGTGGCGACGATGACTCTTCCCTATGTNAATATTTTTTAAATTTGATTATTAATATTTTATGGAAGTAAAAAAATGTAAAAATAGTAATGGTACGTAGATGGTAAGATTGAAGACAACACAAATATAAGAATATTTTTATTTTATAAAATAGAAAGGATAATTTTAATAAGATAATTTTAATATCAAATAAAATATTAAAGATGATTTTCAATTAAAAAAATAAAGACGAATTCGATTTTGACTCAAATTTTAGAAATTAAAATAATGTTTATCCCTAATCATTTTTATTAACATAATATACATAATTAAATACAGGTCTAAATTTTTTTTATATAATAATAATATATTAAAATTAAATTTAATAAACAAATCTAAACATTCTGAAGTTGCACCTTGTGAAATCCAACTATATACTCAATTCAATATATAGCCAAGGGAATTATTCGGTGATCATTACTGGTGCTTACCCTAAATCAAAGCTCAACATAAACATGAATTAGGTTTTACCGTTTTACTTCAGCCTTAGGCCAAGTTGAAGTTACAGCACATATGAAAAAACAGAAAATGCAAATTCAAGTAAGGAATCACATATTAAGTGAAAGTTATACATCATATATTATATACACACATTTTTCTTATGCAAAAATGATCAAATTTATTTTTAAAAAATTATTTATTTCAATTTTTTTAATTAATTTTTTTTGTAAAAAATTAATTAATCACACTAATCTTTCTATCATTTTTCTTATTTCCAATACTTTTCATTACAATACACACTTAAAAATTTTAATTAACTACTAATATGATAAATTTATAAAATTAGATCAAATTAATTTAAACTATGAATTTTTTTTTTAAAATATTAAAATCTCTAATTTAAAATTAATTTAATCTAATTTTATAAATTTATAATATTAAAATCAATTAAAATAATCAAATGTATATTATAATATCATTTAACATATCATATAAATAAATCCTAATACTATCAACAACAAAAAATGATAAAAAAAATTAATATAACTAACTTAAAATCTTTACATGATGAATTTAATTAAAAAAATATTTCAAAAATCAATTTGAAAAACAAATTACTTTTTAAAAACGACTTTAATCATTTTTTTATAATACAAATATCCATAACCGGAATTAACTAATATATTCAAAATGAAAACTTCGTTAACGGAGTATATCTTTAGTATGAAACACACTACACACACAACAGTCAAATATTTAAACTTTTGACACGGTATCTATGATTCTAATTACTAACTAATACATATATACATAGATGGAAACATGAAATTAAACCAACTAACGCCAAAA
>NC_029779.3:48902231-48905546 GCF_000817695.3 Arachis duranensis
CATTCAATTGTTCATCGCCGATCTTCTATTAGTTCAATATGCCTCTTGATTATCACCCTGTACCAATCCAAGACAATAGCAACCACAATTTTATTAGAATTGATGATTATCATTAACCAAATATATAGAGAAAGACAAACAAAAAAAAAACCTTCAAATATCCAGATTTGATATAATTTTTCGAACATATTTAAAAAATAAGAGATTTTTATATTTAATAACTTTATGCCAATTAATTTTTCTGCAAATCTTTTCGGAAATACCTTTGAATTTCTAAAGATAAAAAATTCATGAACTTTCTCAACATTTTATCCTAACGTTCCACAAAAATTTAGATCAAATATACAATTTTAAATACAAATTATTACTTAAAATAATATTTCATTTATTTCTATTATATTTTTAAATCTTTCAAAAGAAGTGGCTATTTTCACCATTTTAATAATTTACCCAGTGCCAAAATCTTCTTAGATTAATAAACAAATAAAAGTACTCTTTACATTAAAAAATTAATTATTTTTAACCATAACTTTTACCTTCTTTAATAAAATTTGCTTTTTTGATCAGTTAAAAAAAAAATTGTTTAGTAAATTTACTTTCTTGGGTAGTTTATTTAGTGTCAATCACGATAGGTTCTTTGTTGTTAAAAAAGGAAAAAGACTTTGATTAATACTATTGCTACAAAAAAAGTAACTTATATAAGTCTTTTCCTTTTTTTAGCAGCAAATAAGCTAACGTAATTGACACTAAATAAGCCCAAAAGACTTAGGATTTGAATAATAGAGATGCTATATAACTAGGGTTTGCCCTCCTTAACGGCAATCACATTCGGGTTCAAGTCTTATAAGAGGAAAAATAAAATCTTAAATAAACTCATGTAGTGTGTAAGTGTACTGTATAAGTGTGTAATACATGAATAATGCATAAGATTAGCTGTTATCTAAAAAAAGTGTCTTTATTGAACTTACTTTCTTGGGTATGATGAAGTCAACAAACTTCTTCCTGGGCTTGGACCCAGTGGGAGATTTCTTGGTTTGTTGCTTGTGAATCTTAGGCTGGGCCTGGATCAAACTGGGCTGGTTGTGGGCCTGGCCCCTTCCAGTAACATATCTCCGTATGTGCTCTCTGACGAACCTCTCATACAAGAAAGCAGCACCCATGAATTGTGGCAATACCAACCATGCCACAAATAATAACTTCACGTCATACCAAATTATAACCCTGCAAATTCAATCCCCGAATCTTATTTCATCTCATTCCATTATTCACAAGCATGAATAAAATATCCGTAAAGTATATTTTTGTCTTTAAAATTTATTAAAATTATAAAAATACTTTTAAATTTTAGAATAAAATAACAAATAAATTCCTAAAGATTTATACTTCAAATAAATTAGTTTCTAAAAAAAATAAATACCAATAAAATTTTTTAAAATAATAAATGTTGACACTATTTTAAATTAATTTTTATAATTAGAATAGAAAATCTAAATTTAAATTAACTTATCCAGTTTGTTATCTTATAAAACTTTATTAGTAATTTTTTTAAGGACTAATATGTCTAAAATATAATTCTCAAAATTTATTTATCATTTTACTCTAAATTTTATTTTGTTTTAGTTTTGTCTTTAAAATTTTTAGTTTAGATCAAATATATATATGATAATTAATTTTTCAAAAAAAAATAGCCTTTAACACATGCAAATCAGATAAAAGACTATCAAAATAAAACTAAAATAAAATAAAATATAAATATTTTAAAATTTTTTAAAAATTTAAAAAAAAAAAATTTACTTTATCCACCATTTAATTTCATAGACGAATTTTTCTCTTATAGATAAAACACCAACTTAAAGAGAAAAACAAGATATAAAAATTCTAAAACCATAATTACCATAATCGAAGCAGATTATTCGTACAAGTATCAAAATAAAACACAAGAGCAAGGTATATTATTGAAAACTTACCACTCTAAAAGAGATTCAAGAACAATTTCCGCAAGTGTGAGAAACGAATAGATGATCCAATAAGCAAGCCACTGTTGATCATCTACCTTTGATGGAGATTCTATGGCTACCACCGATGCATACCTATCATAATCATAACAATAATAATATTATTATTATGAGTACCTTTTTTTTTTCTCTTAATAAAAAAATGAATTCATTTTGATACTTACAAAGGGTACACTAGCGTCAAAACCGGCCTGCAAGAAAATAATAATACATGATGCATGAATTAATTAGTAATTAGTAATAATTATTCAAGATATGAAGCCATAAAAATTAAATAACACAAAATTTTGAGCTAAGAATTATTATTACCCAGCAAGGGAATGAAGGTGTGTGAGCAAAGTCCACAACTTATTGCCAGCCATATATATTATATATGTTATTTTCAAAAGAGAAGAATTGAAGATGAAACTAATAGAAGCTTATTAATTAGTTTATGGAAGAGAAGATTTTGAGGAAGAAGAAGAAGAAGAAGAAGAGAAAGATATTGGAAAAGGAAAGTGATGTGTTTGTTTGATTGATGATGAGGTTTGGCCACTTGTCCAAAACTATGAATGTGTGAAAGTGAAGTTACAAAATCTTCAACTTTCTTGTTTATAAAGAAAATCATATCACTACTTGCAAGGATCCTTGGGCCCTCATTGGAAACATACACAAAAGAATGTAAACATAGATAGAGATCACAATTTTTCTTTTTTCTTTTTTTCCTTTTTAATTGTTGTATTTTAGGTGATATATATGTATATAATATTTTGATATACAATATTTTTTTTTTGTCCTTTTCAAAGAGATTTTAGTCTATCATTTTTTTTTCTAAAAACATAGTTTTAAATTATAAATTGTTAGCTTTAAAAGTTAATTATCTGAGTAAATTATTGTTTTGTATACAAATAATGATTTAAAATATTTAATTAAACTATTTAATATAATAGATTAATATTTAAACTATTAGTTTTATATAAATAATGAAGGTTAAATATGTGGTATTAGTAGAATGAAATGTAAGAAATATACATGTTGACCAAGTAGGACAAGATTGGTTAGATTTACAATTATGGTAAATGTTGAATATGTGATATTATTAGAACGAAATTTAAGTAGCGTTTCTTTTTATATACTGGAACTGAGATTGAAAATTGAGATTTAAAATTGTATTTATTAGTTAATATAAACTTTTGGTTCTTTTAATATTTCTAATAAGAAAAATACAAAAAACTAAAATAAATATAATAATATTAAAATTTTAATAATATTTTAAAAAAATATATTTTTATTTAACTTTTTAAATTTATTATAAATTTTT
>NC_029779.3:48905766-48907377 GCF_000817695.3 Arachis duranensis
TATATTTATTTTAATATATAATTTATATTAATAATTAATTTTATTAGTTGAATTTAATATACACGTAGTATAATTAAAATAAAAATCATCGATTGATGACGATTTTGTTAGTTCAATAATAATAATGTCACCTGAGATGGTATGTGCTCAAAACACAAGCCACGTGTGCACGTCTTTTCCAGGAAAAGAAGGTCGGCAACACGTGTCAGCTTGATAGTACCTGTTGAATCTTGATGACTGACTCATCACGTAATCTTTGAGGTTGAAAGTTTAATAATTGAAATGGATAATACTAAAAATACTATTCATATATCAAATATATTTGAGATTCGTATACAAATATAAATTTTATTAATTAATTGTGTATTTAACTTTTATAATTAGGTTCTGATCTAGCCTAATAAAAATTGGGATTTTATTTTGCAGATTACCAACCCGACCAATTCGAAAGGATATTGACCCGTATAAATCAAACTGATATGTGCATCACATTATTTTTTGAAAAGATTTAGACAGATGAATTCAAAATCTAAATACAAGGTATTAATGGGAGAAACTTACTTTTTTTTTAAATACGTTATTTTTATTTTAATTAACCATCTTATTATACAATTATACAGACACTTACTTTATAATTAAAATGTCTTTATAATAATTTGAGTTGTTCTCGATAAACTGTCCTATCGATATCTAACTCCGATGAGCAATCGAATAAATTAATAAAATAAAAAATTTATGTTTAATTATTAAAATATATTTATATTAAAATAATATTTATTATAAACATGGAACCAATGAAAAAACAGAGTGGCAAAAGGAAGGTTGGTTTTTTATTTGTGAATGATATATCAGGTTTTTCATGTAGCTGTAATTGTTGTCTTAGTTGTGGGACAAAATTTTGGATGAAATGAAATGAGCTCGATTAACCTGTCCCAAAAAAAAAAATGATGGGTTAAACATATTAGTCTACAGGTTATTGTTCATTTAATTTTTTTTACATTTTTTAAAAGTTAATATTTTTTATTATCTAACTAAAAAAAATCGACCTATCAATTTAAAAAATATTTGTTTAAAGTTTTTAATTTAAACATAATAATTTTTGTCAAAATAATTTTTAAAAATTAAAATAAAAAATAAACAAATTCATCCATTTAATTTATTAGACTAATCATAAACGATCTGAACTAAACAATTATAACTAAAAAATAAAATAAACTTAAATGGATCAGTCTATTTAACCCATAAACTTACATGGGTTAGACCTAAATGTCCATTTAGCTGCTCTACTTTTTCATAAATAAAATATTTAATTAATTTAAATTAAAAAAATCCTGAAATTATGCAGTTAAAGATTTTTCTATTTTTAACAATGGGCCTTGAGTTTTTCATGAGAAAGAAAAAAGGTTAGAGCAGGGGCATTTAGAGTAATACCAAACATCCAAGACCAAAAACGAAAAAGTAATACCAAACATTATCTGACCTAAAAAAAGTAATACCAAACATTTAATGAAGCCACAATACGATATTCTTTATTTTACTGGGTCAAATAAAATAGAAACAAAAAACGATAAAAAGGTGTCACAGAAGACAGGGATTGACAGGGTTTAGGTA
>NC_029779.3:48907398-48911488 GCF_000817695.3 Arachis duranensis
ACAGGTACAATTTTGTTCCTTTTAAATAAAGCTAAAAATCTCACTGGTTATGACGGGTTCTGACTTGAAAAATAGCTCTAAGTAGGATCAAACTCTTGCCTCAATATATGATCCTCATCTTCCAATTTTTCTGCAACCTGAATTTTATGTTCTAAACATTAGGTAATGATTTCGTATACCACCCAAAGCAAAAACAAAGCTTAGATAAATTATAATTTACAAAAACAAATCTTATTTTTTTAATATCTAAACCTCCGAAAGTCTTAAAAAATCTACAAAACTCTTATTGATATTAATTTAATTTAATAATTTTATATTATAATATTTTTAATTTTTTACATAACTCACAATTTTAAAGCTCAACAAAATTAGAAGTATTCGTTTAATGGTGTATTAAAAATATAATATTGAGAGTAATTATTTTTTTTAAATGTTGAGGGTTCGAATATTACTTTATACATATAACAAATTTATTGGTTCGATGGTGAAAAATTAAAAAAAATTCATGGACCTTATGTTTTTTGTTTTTCCTCATGCTCTAATTGAAAGCCTTATCCAAATAATAGTGGGCTCATTTCCATGTGGCCCAAATGTTATCAAATGATTGAACAACCGGGAGCAATTTACTTACGATAT
This sequence comes from Arachis duranensis, assembly GCF_000817695.3. Taxonomy (NCBI): domain Eukaryota; kingdom Viridiplantae; phylum Streptophyta; class Magnoliopsida; order Fabales; family Fabaceae; genus Arachis; species Arachis duranensis. The sequence goes on from NC_029779.3 coordinate 48,908,035, forward strand.
TTAGTTGACATTCATAAAAAGTATCTAATGAATTATGAGTTCAATACATCCTGTAATATTCAATAAAATGGTCTCCATCAACCTAAACTATAGGCTTTGACAAAAAAAAAAGAAAATAAATTATAAGTAGTTAAGAATGAAGACGAAAAAATCAATTTGAGTTGGTCAAGTGGTCAACTCATTCGTCCGCTTCCACTTAAATAATTTGGACAAAATTATTCTTGAAAAACAAAAGCAAACTTAAAAGGTTTGATTTGTTTGACAAATATCATCTATTCTATCAACCATTAGAACAACAAATTATGGACTTCACTCACTACTTTTTATTCATTTTTTTTACTACTCTTGAATTTAAAAATGCAAGTATTTTTGAGATTTTTTCCCTCCTTTCTAACTAGCTTTACCTATGCATAAAAAAACCCCATAATTTATTTCTAGCTATTGCTATTTCAAAACAAGAGGTATCTCTATATATGTAATCTAAATTTGAAACATGTCTTCAATCACACACAATCTTTTTTTATTTTTTTTAATCCAAGTTATTAACGATGCATGTCTCACCAATTTTCCCTCCCACTCGATTTGGTTGGTTAGGCTTTGAATCCGACATGCACCTTTCACTAATCATATAATAGTTAACAAAAAAGGTTACACCTACAAACATTAATTAATCTTCTAATGGTAAGAAAAAAAAAATAATTAACTAGCATGCAACTTACATTAATGGTGGCATCCATCAATTTAGGGTTACAATTTCCATGTAGCTTGAGCAACAATGTGGTTAAGCTAGGGTTTCATTCTTCATCACCATCACCTAATAATAAGAGAAGAGTTTCATTAATGGTGAATGCAAATTCTAATAGAAGATTAGGAGGAACAATAAATAATGGAGAAAATAATAACATAAATAATAAAAATTATGATAAGGTGAATGGGGTGCGTGTGGCAGAGGCTCCTCTGACTTTGAGAAAATTAAAGGAAGATTCAGCAGAGGAAGCTCTTGTAACTTGCATGCATGGAAGGTTTCAGGAGGGTATTTTCGTCTATAGGCAGATTTTTGCTATAAGGTCTTATGAGATTGGACCAGATCAAACTGCTACTATGGAGACCATCCTCAATTTTCTTCAGGTAATTAATTAATTAATTAATTTCGTTCATGCACTATAAAAAAGACTCTCAAATTTTACTAGGGTGAAAAATTTACCTGCAATTTCGAATTCTCGAATTTGTAATGAAAGGGTTGGATTTGCTTTTTGACGATTAAAAATAGGTAATTCTATTACATATTTGAAAACCGTCATCAATAATTCAGTGTAGATTCGGAATATTTTATTATTCTACAGTCAGAAGATATTTAAATTAACCAATTCAAAATTTAGCAATATACTAGTATTAGCAATAACAAGTGCATCTTTGATACAGTCATCAATTTTTTAGAGAGACTATAATTATTGCTATTTACATGTGAGCTCGATAGTTAAAAATTATTAGATTATAATTTAGTTATTTGACATTTTTAACTATTAAATTTATATAAAAATAATTGTACGTGAGTTTTTATTGTTAACTAGTTTTGACTCAAATATAAGATATTAAAAAAATAATTGTTAATCATCTAACTTTTTTCTTAATAATATATTTAGGAAACTGCTCTAAATCATGTGGCAAACTCTGGAATAGGTGGGAATGGATTTGGAGCAACACGCCAGATGAGCATCCGAAAACTCATCTGGGTTGTTACTCGCATTCAGGTTCAAGTCCAGAGATATAGCAGTTGGTAGTTATTCTTCTTCTTTCATTTGTATCTTTTAAAATTTTAAAATATTTATTTTATTTATAATATAAAATAAACTATTATTTTTATTTATTTATAAATATTAAAAAATTTCATAAATAAAAATAATAAGTTCTTGCCTTTTTTTTTCTTTTCAATTTTATCATTATAACCATTTAAATACATTTAATTATGGCTGTGACATATATGATAGGGGGGATATAATTGAAATTGATACTTGGGTTGATGCACATGGAAAGAATGGAATGCGCAGAGATTGGGTAATCAGAGATCACTTCACTAAAGAAGTCATTGTAAAAGCTACAAGGTACTTCATGCTCAATAGTTAAATTAATTCGAATTTTTAACACTTACTCGGTTCAAATAATAAAATATAAAAAATAATTTTTTTAAAATATTATTTTTTATATATAAATATATTATTTTATTCTAACTAGTTTAATTCTGATTAAATTTTTAAACTTCTAATTCTACTGAGAATTCAATTTGTCTAATAAATTAGAAAAGACGAAAATTACATGCATGATAAAAATGACTTGGTTTGATGCAGTACGTGGGTGATGATGAATAGAGAAACAAGAAAACTTTGCAAGATACCTGAAGAAGTGAGGGAAGAGCTTACACCATTCTATATTAATAGGTTTGCCATTTCTAATGAAGATACAGATTCTGAAAAGATTCATAAGCTTACTGATCAAGATGCTGAGAACATCCAAACTGGATTGGCTGTAAGTTTTCTTTACATGATTTTCATAGTAGTTATTATTATTCAACCAAAGTGCATATTTGATTAACTCAACTCAAAATTATTAGACAATTTTGAACAAGTAAAATAATTTATCTTGTTCGAATAATGCTATATGATCAATAAATATTATTATTTTTTATTAGTACTTAACCAGTAATAATTTACACACATATTTATAAAAATTTTACATACAAAAAATATATAATTTATATCGATATTTATAAAAATTTATACACATAAATAATATAGTTTATACTAATATTTTTTTAAAATTTATACATATAAATTAATAAAATATATTCGCATACATGAATTAATAAAATATATTTATTAAAGATAATCATTTAATGTTTGTACTAGTCAAATAATAACAAAAAAAAAACAAAAAATTATTAATCCCTAAAAATTTTTCATCTCCTTCTATATATAATAATGAATAATGTTAAAACAGTTAGTAAAATTTATTGTTTTTTAATCTATAATTAGTCAATAACATTTAAAAATATTGACTAAAAATATATCATTAGACTATTAAACTAAATATATTAAACTTATAATTAAAAATATTAGTCAATATAAAATAAAATTACTTATCCTTAAATTTTTTTCTATAATAATAAAATTACACCGCGTTAAAAACACTCAAGAGGCCCACATACTTTAATATTAACCAATAGATAGTGTCTAGTGTAAAACAAATTAGTAAATTACTATAGTATAGCGGTATATATAAATTGTTTGTTAAATTATTATTAGAGTAATACTATAAATAAAAATTTGTTATAAATTTATAGATCCTTTAAGAAAAGCAAAGTACCAAATAAATTTCTGAGAAAATTTGGTTATAGATTTATAAGTTTTTAAAGCAAAAAATATCAAATAAGTTTCTAAAGAATTGTAACGATAGATTT
>NC_029779.3:48911575-48918411 GCF_000817695.3 Arachis duranensis
TTTATAACAAAATTTTTTCAAAGACTTAAATACTACTTTATTTTTTCTTAAAGACTTATAAATCCATCACTAAAATATTTATTAATCTAATAAATGATTTATTTATAACCATCTAAAAAGAAACTGATTTATTTATTATGTGCATGCAAATACACAGCCAAGGTGGAACGACATGGATGCTAACCAGCATGTTAACAATGTGAAATACATTGGATGGATTTTGGAGGTAATACTCATCAAACTCAAAATATTTTAGGATAAAATATATTTTTTATCTTTAAGATTTATTAAAAATTTTTAAAAATATATCTAAATTATATTTTATTTTAATTTGTTTCAAAAAATTTCGACTTACATCAAATATTTTTCGATAGCTAATTTTTCAAAAATTTAGGACAAATTTAGCAACAGTTTTACAAAAACAACTATCAATAATTGTCATGTATTATTACTGAATTAATTTTAAATTTTTTAAAAATTTAACCATCAGAAATATATTTAGTACAAATAAAAATTTTTTGGAATAAAATTAAAATAAAACAGAATTAAAAAATATTTTTAAAATTTTAGACAAATTCTAAAGATAAAAAATATATTTTACCTAATATTTTATTACATTTATGATTTATTAATCAATGTTATTTATTAATAACTTGGTTGTCTTATTATTATTGATTGTTGTTGCATTAGTCCTTGCCAATGAAAGTGCTAGAAGATTATTACATGACAAGCATGACATTGGAGTTTAGGAGAGAGTGTACACAATCTAACATGTTGGAATCAATGGCGACTCCAACATCAAAGCTCATTCATGCAAACAATTCCATTAATAGAAAAGTAAACAACAATTTGCAGTTCACACACTTGCTTCGTCTTTTAGATGATGATCAAAGACCTGAAGTCGTTAGAGCCAGAACTGAATGGCATTTCAAGAACTATGCTGATTCAATTTAATTTAATTATATATGTATATAATAATAATTAACTCTGATAATTAGCCTCTTCATCTGTTTCTTTACATTTGTAAATATTTTATTTTTTTCTGTCACGTGTCTTATGTATATATATGTATTAGGAAATTAATCATGTATATGTTGATAATAATAGCTAACACTTTGCATTATTTGTTTTAAAATGGAATTGCTTCCAAAATTAAAGTAATGCACTCCTTATATTATTTATGCCCTGTTTTTTTCTTTATCGATTCACTAATTAACTAAATAGATGAATGTATATAATTGAATTTAACCGATTTGAATTGGTGGTATGATTAGTCCACTCACTTTTAAACAAGTACGGAAATTCGAATTTTGTTTTTTGTATGCAATAATTTATTGACCAATAATAAATATTTAAATAAATTTTAGATTCGTGAGGAATTAATTTTTAATCTATTTGGTTGAAAAAATCCCACGAAAAACATTTATAAATTTCTATCTGATATTTAAATTTTTATGATAAACCGTTTCAGGATATGATATTAGAAATCTTGTATAACGAAAATATTTAGAAATTCAATTTTTGTTATCTCAAGAAAAAAATTAGTATAAAACAAAAAATCCTTTTATCTGTAAGAGATATATTTTTGTGATAAAATTTTTTTGATATAATATTTATGTTATATGTTATATTGTATCGTATCCTATATTTATGTGAGTTATCGTGCATCATAATATAATATTAATATTTTATTTTTTTAAATATTAAATAAATAATTATTCACAAATAGCAACATGGAACTTAAATTTTCAACCGGACCAAATACAAACAACCCGCTATAATAACCATAGTACAATTAAAGATTCTTTGTGAAATACTATTCATTCACGTGAAATTAAAAGAGGGTTCAAGAAAATTAAATTCTTAAATTTATAGTGAAATATGAATGATCCTACACTATACTAGTAGTTGTTCCATCACTAACTATTTCCAAGTCTCTTCTATCACTCTATCACTCACTCTCTACCAAAGATTCCTCCTTCATGTGGAAGCACATAACTATGTCCTATACTACTTGTTTTAGAAGGGACTACCTAGAACCTAATAAATTGGGTAGGTTCTTTGAGTATCATAGAGTTTAAGAGTTAAGCATGAAATCAGATAGGAGAAACTGAGTTTGTAATATTGAATAAGAAAAATTGGGCGTATATGATTTTTAATGTGTCTAAAGTTTACATAAAAGTTTGTAATTAAAATTATTATTGTTATTATAAATAAAAATTAAATTTCATACGTGTTAAAGAAAAATTTTTCTATGAAAAAAATAAATCGTCAAATTAATTCTTAAAAGATCACTTATTTTTAAAATTGGTTTCGAATGAATATTTTAATCAAATTTATCCTTCAAAGATTTTAAGTTAGTCACATGTTAGTCCTTCTGCTATTTTCGTTGCTAATGTAGTTAAAATTTGCGGATGTAAAACGTTAAGTGACATCACAACACACACTTAATAATCTTAATTGGCGAATAACATGATAAATTTATAAAATTAGATCAAATCAATATTAAATTGAGATATTCTAATGCATTAGGTTTTGATTTGATCTAATTTCATAAACTTATTAAATTATAATCAATTAAAATTTTTAAATATGTGTTATGGTATTATTTATTATGTCACATTAGCAAACTTAATTTTGATGCCACAACAAAAAAGTAACAAAAGACTAATATAATTAATTTAAAATATTTAAAAAATAAATTTAATTAAAAAATTTTTTAATAATTAATTTAAAAAATAAATAATTTTTTAGAGATATTTACTCGTGGAAAAAAACAAAGTGGTCTCTCATGGTCGTTAAGATTATTATTATTATTCTCCTCATTATTGATGAGCTTGTATGTGGTACCAATATATATGCATGGCTTTGCAAAATTATTATTTTCCAACCAAACAACATATGAAAAAAGGTCCACAAAACAATTAGTACTTTAGTAGTATGAGCTACCATTATTACTTATTAATTAAATTGTCCACATATAGTAAAGTAATAGTAATGTTCATTTATAACTCAATCCGCAAGAGCATTAATTTGTAACAATGCATGCATGGTAGTTACTAGCTAGTTGATAAGAGTGGCCCCACCATCTTCCTCAATGCAGAAATGTCATTTATGTGTCTCCATTTTCTCTTTATTGCAAACAGCACATTTTTAACCAGTATACAAAACATGCAAGTTCATCATATCAGCATATATACAAACAAAAATTGAATAATTAATGATTCTCTCAAGTATTTTTAATTTGTGGGGTGTGTTAAATAGAATCAAATTGATGTATTTTATTGTCCTTTAATTTGTTTGGATATATAAAAAGTGTTAAAACATAAAAGTGACACTCCCTTGCTCTGTCTAATGATAATAGGTAATTTTTTTTCAAAAATAATGTATAACTCAGTTTAATAACATAATAAATTCTTTACTCTTATGATCAATGATTTTAGATCCAAATCTAAATCCTAAGCTAATTAAGCCTGTCATTTGGTACTATCCATAAGTTGTAGGGTTTTGCTAATGTTCTTAGTGAGTACTTGTTAGGAGTTTTCAAATGCAAAATTTACACGTTAGAATGCATTTAATATATAAAAAAAGATTGAAAAAAAAATTGGTGTGTGTGTTATTTTTAAGATTTTAGTTCTAAAATATTTATTAAAAAATAAAATGTTTATCGTCTTAAATAATTTTACGATGTTTATTATCATTAAATATATTGAAGAACAAAATGATAAATTAATGAATATATTAGTATTTATTGACCTAATAAAATTTTTATAATAAATTTAATTTTTATGTTATATATTTTAGGAAAATTAGAAAATATTGTTGATCATCAATTAGATATTATGAATTTTTTTTAGTACATATATAGAAGTTTATGAACCGTTCATCCAGCCAATTTATATCGATTTATGTTCTAACTTTGATTGGACAAATGAAAGGTTCACTAATTTTGAGTATCATCTAATTGGTTCAAATTTCTCCAATTTGTGGCGCTGGGTTTAGGTAGTCAACAAAACCAACTTATTATCAGTGCCTAAAAGTGCCAATTGTGATAATGGATGTACTTTCCACGAGGTAAGTGTCAATTTCAATAGTTTAGATGAAAACAATAAGGATTGAATATTATATGGTATATAACAAGAAAAGAAAAAGTAATTAAGGATGACCAAAATATATATATAAATTTAGTTTGGTAAAATTTTGTGAAGGGGTGTTTGTATTTTTTAAAAATTTAAATTTTTTAATAATTAGTATTTTTTAAATAAAATTATCTCTATTATTTTTTGTCTGGTCCTATCAAAAATTTCAAACCTCTTATGATTTACTTTTTTTGTTTACAATTATTATTAGGACACACTACCACAAGTGAAAGAAGATTTTAAGTAAATATAAAATTGTAATATTAAATATGTTAACTATAATTCTTTAAAGAATACTCTTTTAGGTTATTTAGTATTTTTTAATAACTTATAATTTTATAGTAGAATTTTATCAATAATTTATTTATTTTTATTATTATCTTTTTTATCATATATATAATTTTAGTCAATTTACATTAATGACCAAGAATAAAAAAGCAAGATCAGTTATAACGTTTTAAATGTGAAATAACAAGTATCATAAGATCAATATAGCTTTTAGTGCATACCACACAGTTTTGTCATAAAATTTGTCTATTCCAAATTAAAACTCACAAATCTCAAGAAGCTTAATCAAAACTAATTTAATCAATAGCATTGTTATCATCATTACAGTCAATCAACTACCTACTAATGCTAGCTTAAGGATGTTACAAAAATCATATACATCATCATGCACTACACTACTCAGAGATTCAAACTTTGGTTATCACAATTATTATTATTATTATTATTATTTTTCTTTCTCTCTTTCTAAATCTTATTCATTTTCACTATCATATATCAAAATATATATAGTTAATAACCAAAAGAATATACTGGAATGCAATTTATGTTGTATTTTGGTTTCATAATATTATTTTCTACTGAAGTTTAAGAACAAGTCAGTTCTACTGAATTTACTCCATGCATAAATTTTCACTTTCATCGTATTACGACATCTTAATATTATACCTGTGATGAAAAATAATATAAACATATAATTTTTTTAAGTTATTTATAAATTAAAATTGAGTATAATTCAGTATAAAAGATATTTATCTATAAACTATATTTATTTTAAATATTTTTACAATTAATATATATTGCTTAAATAAAAATTTTACATTAATAACTGTGACCAATAACCAAAGCATTTTTCATAAAAGTTAATTTTCTAATTGTAGTACATGTAATATCCAATAATATCATAGTAGTTAAAATTCAGTTTCAAGTACTTTCTCCCAACCCTACTCTTTTATTACTAGTTTTGGTATTTTTTAAGTGGTTACTGAAATAACATATATCAATCAACAATCATGTGCATATCAAGTCACCAAAAAAATCATGTGCATATCAAATTCTCTGTTTAGTAATCAATTTTTTCTTGAAACAATAATATAGTTAGTTGTTACTCATAAATGCATAGTACATCCTCTACTTGCTTCATTGCTGACACCATTGACACAAAACTAAGTGAACCTGAGAAAAATTAGTTAATAATTATCCTACAAATATATATAGAACATACAAATGATTCAAAAAAATTTCACAACCTACTTATGTAGATTATACTTTCAAACATTTAATACATCATATCATATCAGCTAATATTACAATAATAACTGAACAAATAAAGAAGAAAAGATACAACTATCTTAAATGTTAGAATTTTCGGTAAAAATTCCATAATACCCCTTAATTCATTCACTTTTTACATAACATTACATGTATCTGGATTTTCATCACTAAACATCTGAGGAGGATAGTTTTGATAATAAAGAGGGTGTGCATTATTAAGAAGAGAAATAGGTGGAGGTGGTGGAAGATTATAATTGTAGGCATATGCATACAACTCCATTCCATGTCTTGGTGGGTAATAGTAATATTCATTTTTAGTCAAACTAATCTCTTTTTCTTTGCTACTATTATTATTATTATTATTATTATTATTATTATTATTATTATTATCCTCTTTTTCTTTCTCTTCTTGTTTTATTTCTTCTTCAGCTACTTTCTCTTCTTTTTTATTCTTCTTTTCTTCTTCTTTCTTGTTATTTTCAGTGCTATCAACTTGTTCTTGTTGTGACTTTTCTTCTTCCTTTAATTTTGCTCTTTCTTCTTCTGAATTTGTTGGTTTCTCTTCTTGAATCTTTGATGTTTCCTGTGGTTCTACCTTTATTATTACTGCATGTCTTGCTGTTCTCTTGTACACGTAGTCAACAAGCTTCGAAGCGTTAATGGCGCCTTTTACACTAACTAATGAATTCTTTAGATTTGCTTCAGCTGATTCCACTCCTTCATTATCAATAATAAATTAATCAATAATGAAAAACACTCGCTTATAGTATTACTCATTTAAATAATTAAATTTACAGAATAAAACAGATTAAGTATTTGCATGATTCAAGAAAATAATAATTCAAGGAAAAAAAATTAAAAGAAAGGTAACTGACATAGGACATACATACCCTTCATTTTGAGTATTCGTCGCTTGATTTCTTGTGAACAAGCTTGGCAGTGCATGTGAACTTTCAGAACAACAGTTATAATCTGTGCATATGTGAACAAAAAATTAAAATTAATGCAAACAAAAGGAGAGAGATTTAAAATTAATAATTAATGAACCTCTTGTTTCTTTTGCTTAGTCTTCTCTTCTTCTATTGGTGATTTTTTCTCATCCCCTGATGAAGACTGTTTTGGAATTGGAGACAGAAG
>NC_029779.3:48918423-48927595 GCF_000817695.3 Arachis duranensis
TCTCCCTTCACCACTGCTTTCTGAGACTTAGTATCTGTTATCACTGTTTCTACCCCTAAAAATAGAGTGGTATAACCAAAATCTATAATTTTCTTTTTTATAAATAAAAAATCTAAATACTTTAAAAGGTGGAAAAGATACATGCAATAATATAGTTGATAATAGAGTACATAGAGACTAGAGTACATACAATCAATTGTTATATGATCTGATTAAAAAAACAAACCTGGAAAGTCCTTCAGTGAACGACGAACCTTGCGGGCACAACCTTCACAATGCATGAACACTCTTAGCACAATTTCAGGTAGAACTACGGCTTCGGATTTTGGTTCTTCCATCAATTTTTCTACTCCTTTATCTTCTACTACAGTTGTTTCTGCCTTTTTTGGTTCTATTGGCTGCTCTTTTTCCGCTGCTCTTGTTTTCTCTAATTTATTTTCTTCCTAAAAAACAGCAAAATTAGAGCAAAACAAAATAGTAAATTTGATAATGAAAATAGAGAGATAGAGAATAGTTGTGACATGCCTCTCCCATTTGTATTAGCTGTTGTTCTTGATTTCAGGTTGGAATTGTGTGTGAAGGGTGGGATAAGCGAAGTGGAGGTTGCTATTAATATTTGTTTGTGCTGTAATTTTAATATTTTATTCTCTGTTTTTGTTCTTTTTATGAAGAGTGTTTTGTTTTTTCTGAAATGTCTTATTCTTATTATCTTTTACTCTTTCTTTATTAATATTTAAAATATACAAATACAATTTTATTCTCTTAAACTTTATTTTTAAAAAAATATTAATATCATATAATTTTTTTAAAAAGATTTTAATCTAAAATAATATAATCACACTCGTTACAAATTGTTGGTTTCTTACCTTAATAAATATAAATGATAAAAATTTCTTATCATACTTCAAAACACAACAAGCTTTTACCATTTGATATTAGATAAATCACTGTCGTACAAGTCATTTACGAAATGGAGCTCTAATTTTTTTTTTTTCATTTCCTATTCTCATGCAAAGTTATTTTTTGAGAGCAGCATAGTTCCATTTTTATGTACTAAGAATGTAGAGAAAGTTATTTGAGTACTAAAGAGGTTAGCTTCATTTTGTATATCCTTTGTAAGGAGCAGTTGTGAATAATTAGAAATAATTATATTCTATATATATTTATTTAAAAAATTAAATTATTTAAAATTTAATAATATAAAAAAACATATATTAATAATTAGTTAAAAAAATGTTATTTGCATATGTTTGATGTAAGTCTTTGTTAATTTAAAATATTAAAAATATGAACAACATCTGGAATGATGATATGAAAAGTTATATATAATAAATTTTATAGTAATAATTATATTTTTTAACAGAATTACGAACGTTAAGTTATGATAAGAAAAAAATTTTACATAGAAAATGTTAATCGGTGTATTTGCATTTTTGTCATTCAAATACAAGAAAATTTTAATAAGTTTAATTTTGATACATTGATAGTTTAAACCATTTTATACCATATTTAATCATATTTATTTTTTTAGATTACTATTCACATGTGGATGATTAAAAGTAATTATTTTTATTCATATGGTGATATAAAATTAAATATACATATAAAAAAAATTTGGGTAAAAAATCTAATTGAGCCAAGGGGAGCTCATTTTTACGGAAATCAGCCAAATCAAAGTTTGATACCTCAATCCACCAGAAGTCATTTTTATATAATTCAAATCAATAGGATTCGAATTAGGTTTCCATGTAATTCGAGTTGAATCAATTCGAATTACGTACAATATATTTTCCAATGTAATTCGAATCAATAAGATTCGAATTATCAAACAAAATTCCTTAGTAATTCGAAACGAGTAGGTTCGAATTATAATAGTGTAGTTCGAAATAAGTCAATTCGAATTACATTGAAAACGACACATGAGTGGGGTTCGAATCATATTGATTCGAATTAGTAGGGCTTTGTGAACATGAGTAATTCGAATCTAGTTGATTCGAATTACAAGGGTTTCGGCTATAAGGAGTTCGAACCAAGTTCATTCGAATCACTTTGTCATTCTCATACCCCACCAAATCCCAGAGAAAACGACCAACATTCGGGCCGAGTAAGACAAGGGAGGCTTATTCAGGGGATGGGGGACGATCCGGGGAGGCTTTATCGTTTGGATGGAGTTGCTCATATCGCCGGGGTGATCAACGACGATGTTAGTGGTTTATGATGTTGCGCTGTTGATAGTGTTTTTTGTTAGTGGTTTATGGTAGTGATTGATCAAAGCAGTTTGTGATAGTGGTATTTGATAGTGGTTTTTTGTAATGGTTTATGTAACATTTAGTGGTTTAGGATAGTGGTTTAGGATAGTGGTGTAGGCAAGTGGTTTTTGTTAATGGTTTTTTATAGCGGTTTATGTTAGTGTTAGCGGTTTAAGGTAGTGGTTTAGGCCAGTGGTTTTTGTTAGTGGTTTTTTTTATTTTGTTTTGTTAGCGGTTTTTGTTAATGGTTTGTGGATAGTGGTTTTAGTGACGGCTAGTGGTTTAAGGTTGTGGTTTATGATAGAGGTGTATGCTAGTGGTTTTTGTTAACGGTTTTACTTGTTAGTGATTGTTGTATTTGTTGATGGTTTTTGCACGTGGTTCATGTTAGCGGTTTGTGTATGCAATGTTGGTTGCCTGTTTCATGTATCTTGTGTTGCACCATTTATTTTTTGGTTCTTTACGAAATAAATTGTATATCTTAGTGGTTTGTGGATCTGTTCTAATTATGCGGTTTATGTACTGGCCAGCCTCGTCGTTGCATATCCAGCGTTAGGCGGCAGCAGGGGATGCGTCTTGATGAGAGGTACGTTCCGTACTTGCAGATGGCCGGATTGTACCATCTTGCGAGACTGAACGACAGATGGTTCCGACTAGACGAGCCCCTAGTCAGCGCATTCGTCGAGAGGTGGCGACCTGAGACGCACACCTTCCACATGCCGTTCGGGGAGTGCACTATCACGCTTCAGGACGTTGCATACCAGCTGGGGTTGCCAGTGGACGGACATTACGTCAGTGGTTGCTTGACGGACTTCCACCTGTACATTGAGGATGGGAGGCCAGCTTGGCAGTGGTTCCATGAGTTGCTCGGGGTTTTACCTCCCGAGAACCAGGTTCAGAAATTCGCAGTCAACTGCACCTGGTTCCAGGAGACATTTGGAGAGTGTCCCGACGGGGCTGATGGGAGACAGTTAGGCGCTTTGCCCGTGCCTATATCATGATGTTATTGGGCACGCAGCTATTTGCTGACAAGTCCGGCAATCATATACACATCAGATGGCTACCGTATGTTGCTCGGCTTGAGGAGATGGGTGGCTACAGTTGGGGGTCGGCGGCACTAGCATGGTTGTACCGGTGCATGTGCCGAGTCGCCAACAGACATGTCGTGAAGTTAGCTGGGCCTTTACAGTTACTGCAGTCTTGGATCTTCTGGAGGTTTCCTTCATTTAGGCCTACTGGGTATGATGAGATTAGCTGGCCCCTTTCCTCGAGGTACCGTTATTGTTTTCTGCTATGTATCATTATTATATTTTTTTTATATTATGGAAGCAATTTCATGCATTGTAGAGTGAGTGATGAATGCAGTAGAATGTTTAACTTCTTTTGCAGATGGTCTGGTTACAATCCTGGGATTAGCAACAAGGGACCTCGGGTACATATGGCTCGCCTGAAGATCGACTTGTTACAGCCTCGGGATGTAAGTACGCTGAAACCATACTTAGCTCCAGTCGTTGTTTCAGTTTATATCGTTTAACGGAAGTGTTAAACTCTTATTGATTGCTTTTTTCAGTTCATATGGATGCCGTATAGCGCACTCGACGTGATCCAGGTTGTCCATCCGGAGGTCTTGGAGCCGCGGCATACGATGTTATGGCGGTGTGTGACGTTGTTGATTTATTTTGCTGTGGTAGAGTGGCATCAGGTTGATAGAGTTTTACCGTAGTTTGGCGGCGTTCAGCCCCCCCGCGTCCCGCCCTGAACATCGACTTCTTGATGTCGAAGGACGGGAGAGGAGGTGACCGTTGGTTCCCGGCGCACTTAGCTGACTGGCATCTTCACTGGCAGGAGCGTGCGGAGCACATTTTACAGTTCGACATCGTGCCAGACCCCGGTCCTTCTCATGATTTCTTGACATGGTGGCATTAGCACGGAAAGAGGTTCCTGTCGCCGGAGATGTTATTGGGGGATCCGAGAGGTATTCCTATTCCGGATGAGGCGACGCAGAGGGGTGCAGGGCGAGTTCCAGATATGGCCCGGGTGCAGGGCGAAATTCGCTGCAACATGTCGAATGCAGAATGCCCTGTATGCAGACGGAGGTAGCCATCCCCCATCAGGTGCTTCAAGTGCTGCCTTGATACCGTTATGCCTATCTGAAATAACTAACAGACCCGGCGGAGGTGTCACGTGCTGTCGGAGGTGGGAGAGAAAGAAGGACCATGACTCAGCATTCTCACCCTCAACTAGTGCGAATGCCACAGGGAGTATGTTGGAATTCCCGTCCTGTGCAATCGCCACGAGCAACGTTCCCCCATACTTGCCATATTGATGGATGCCGTCAATACTCACCAACAGCTTGCAATGCCGAAATGCTTCGATACAAGGGGGAAAAGTCCAGAACATCCTATGAAAATAAGCCTGAGACTCATCCACCTGTCCACCAACTCGAACAGGGCATGTCCTGAGGACTGCTACAGTGCCAGGCATAGTCAACTGAACTCCTAAGACCCACCGAGGGAGCTCGTTGTATGACTCATCGCAGTCCCGTAGATGATTGCTACCGCCTTCTGCTTGGCCATCCACACCCTCCGATAGGTAGGCCTGAAGCCAAAATGTGCTGCCGTTGCATTTAGAAGCACCTTGATGTTGACGGATGCGTCAGCCCTAACCATTGGCATGATGAATGTCGCTATCACGTGGTAGTCCAAGCTCCTATGGTCGCTGGAGATGGAGGTGGCGAGACAGGTATGCGGCCCATTGTACCGCTTGACTTCCCAGATGCCCTTGCACTGTCGGAGGCTCAGCCTAATCAACCATGTGCACCCATTCCCAAATTCAGAACACTTTCCCACGTACCGGCGATAGTCAGACTCAACCACCTTGTACTGTACCCCTCGGCGGATGCTATACGTCTTGACACTCAACAGCGCCTCGTCTTTATCCTGGAACTGTTGACCAACCTGGAACTCTGTTATACCGGCAGACCCGTCGGTATCTCTAGCGTCAAATCCAGCTACCTGCCCAAGATGTCCGTCCTGCCTCATGGCATCCAGATCCAACGATGAAAAATGGGGTGGGTACTGATTGGTGCCAGAACTAGAACCACCAGTAGGCCTTATCGGATCACTCGCTCCAACATCATCACCGCTTTCATCAGCGATAATATCCGGCTCGACTTCATCATCATCTGGATCATCACACAATGCCTCACCAACACCAGCCGGAGGAGGAAACTGTACTTCAGTCGGATGATGTTCATCATATCCAACCTCGTCTCCAACATTGCCGGCGAGATCAACAGCAAACGATGGGGAGGCGGTAGGTTGGACCGCTGCCTCATACACTGGAACGGAGGAAGAAGCAACCGCAGGTCTCGAGCTCGAACCGGCCGCCGTGGCTATAGTGTTGGCATTCCGGTTCGACCCACCAGAGCTAGATACCACGTCGACGAACTTAGCCAACAGCTCCGGTGTCCTCACCTCCGGAAACTGCCTACGAGAAAGAAACATGACCTGCAAGTCCTCATCACTCCCGATCGTGAAACAATCATACTTCACCGTATCGTGGAGCACCGTGATTGGAATGCGATAGAAAAACTTCTTAACTCTCTTCACTCCTTCCAGACCAAGTTTGCCAAGCACAGAGCTCGCGAGACCATCGTAACTGGTGCCGGGGCTCATGATAATACATAGAAGATCCTTATCCGTGAACTTCACCCCAGACCGAGTTTTTCTCTTAATCGATCCTCTGTGGTGTACTAGCACTAGAAAACTATCCTCACTAGCCAGCTCACCTTTTTGTTGAGCACAACATGAGTTCACAACATATATATAGAGCTCCGCTTCCCACTAATTCGAATCAACTCCATTATCGCACCATATATACATAATTCGAATTAACTAAATTCGAATTATCCTCTATACGTAATTCGAGTCAATATGTCTCGAACTATACCTAGCGTCACACTTCCAAAGTAATTCGAATTGATATTATTTGAATTACTTTTCTCTAATTCGAAACTATTTGTTTCGAATTACTTGGATTGCATTAGTTAATGTAATTCGAGTTTACTCAATTCGAACTACATTCAAGTTTAATTCGAATCATATAAATTCGAATTATATGAAAATTTCGTTTTGGTTGAATGCTGTATCGAAATTCATTTTGGCGGATTTAGGTTAAGCATCTCCTCCCTTGGCTCAATTAGGTTTTTTACCCAAAAAATTTTATACTTAGTGCATTAAAATTAAATTTATTTTTAGTTTCTAAAAAAATTCTCAAAAAATTTGCTTAAGGTGAAAAAGATATTTTTGTCATAATTTTAATGAGTCTATCACTCTTAATTTTTAAATAATATTTAAAAAAATAACGATGTGATGCACACTAAAATAAATAAATAAATAAATTTAATAATGGCATTTTAAGTCAATAGGCTAGATATATAGTTATATACAATAGGCATCTAAAAAATAAATATTAAAAATAGATTAATTACTAAAATACAGGTTTAAGGGAGATTAATTGATCAAATTGTGTATGTGTGCCATTTTATTGTGTAACTTTTATTTCTTTTTTTGGATTATCCTTTTTGACAATAAACAAAAAAAATTGAAGAAAAAACATGTAACTTCATAAATAAAAACACATAAATTCTGTACAAAAAAAGAAAAAGAATAAAAAGTTGAAGTTTTGGTTAAAAAATTTTGGTGTCAAAATTAAGAATTTTGAATATCAAAGTTAAAAAAGTCTTGCGCCATGATTACAAATTTTTTGTACTATTTTTCACATGAAAAAGAAAAAATGTGTGATTTATCCACAAGCTTGTGAGTGGTTTTGTTGAATTTAGACCAATTTAATTAACAAAAACGTTTAAATATGTAATGAAACTAAAAAATTAATTGATATTAATTAAAAATGATTAATTTTATACTTAAAATTTTCTTTTTTTATTATTTTAATTTTAAGATTTTGTGAATAAATTGAAAAAATATTATTTTTAGTGTTTTTACATTTCTTTCATAACATAGGATATCAAAATGAAGAAAGGAAAAACCATTCTAACTTTAATAAGTGTTAAGTTTCTATGGTGAGTGTCACTATAATACATAAAAAGTCAGGAGCTTGTTTTAATTTCTATTTTAACCTTAAAACAAATATATTTTTATTTTTTTTCATTTTTAATAAAACTAAAGTCTTAGAATTAAAAAAATAAAACACAAAAATAATAATATATATTTACAATATTCCTCCTTGGGAAACCAACAGAGAATCAGTCTGTTCCTCATCTTACTCCATATATAGTCCAGATATTCAACAAAGGTACAATAATAATTATTACCATAAATAAATAAATAACACATTTCAATTTCATAACATCAAAGATCAAACACAAGCAGTGTGTTTTTTTTTTCACGTTTGTGATATTTTCATATCATTCACTGAACTGACCCACCCACAGATTATTAGATTCAACCCCCCTCTTATTAAAATGCTTGTATTGATAAATAAAAACAAAAAACAAAAGAAAACAAAGGAAAATGCAAAAACCTTATCTGTCCAAAAATCCTTATGGTGTTTCCTTTGTCATTGCCTTTTAGTTTTATTAGTGCATATACACTTATCTTTATAGTCAGCTTAGTCAAATAAAAATAATGGTGTTCATGATTAACCGTAAGAAACGGAGGGAAAAGATAGAAAGTAATAATAATAAAAATTAATAATTTCCATACATTGCTATGATTTGAACTTATGAATAGTTTTGTCTTAAATTATTCTACCAACCAATGCCGACGCACGTAAATTTTAAAATATAAATAATCTAAAATGGGTGGGGGAAAAAATACTGTAATGTAATGAAGTGTGCTACATACAAAATTTATTGTATATGTCTTTACTTTCATTAGTTATTATCTTTTAATTTTTATTCAATTACAATGGAATAAGTGCATGTTTGGGCGCCATTATTTTGTTAAAAAAATATCTTTTTTTAATGAAAAAAGATTTTTTTATTTTTTAACGTGTTTGGTAAATTTCTAGTAGTAAAAGTAAAAGTATTAGTAAAATAAAAAAAAGATATTTTTTGAGAAGCTGTAGTTTACATCTTTTTTTAAAAGATCTTTTTTCTTTAAAAAATGATGTTTTTCATGTAATAAATAAATAAAAAAGTAATTTTATATTATTATACCCAAACATAATTGATAGATAAAAAGACATTTTTACATGAGATATCTAAACATAAAATTACTTTTACTTCTCTATAAGATCTTTTAAAAAAAGATAACTCGAAAAAATATCTTTTCTTAGAAGCTCACCCAAACAAGTCCTAACATTGAGTTAACTTTTAAAACTTTTAAGATATAAATAATAGAATAAAAAATAATTAAGAATAACATTGGCATTTGTTTAAAATATTGGCGACAAAAAATATTTTATTTTTTAAATTTCTAATATTAAAAATTTGGCAAAAAATGTGAAAATACAGAATATGCGAGATACATACACTTTTATTATTTATTAGCTAAATCCTAATTTTCTTATAACCAAGTTGCAAGATTAGCATGCATGTGGTTCAGTACTATAATAATAATAATCACGAACCCCAAAGGAAACAGAACAAAGAGGTACAGAGAAATCACATGCGGGCTAATTCAGCAAATCGAATCCTACGTACTAATCATTTTTTGTATGTACATGTTTATTTCATCACTTAAATAGTAATATTGATATATACTTATCTTTTTAGAAAAAAGAATCCGATATGATAGGATTATTCTGAAGTAAGGATATTTTATTGAGTCGTTGTGTTTATATAATTATATATTAGATATATTTTAAATATAATATTTATTGATATTTATTTGATACATGTTTACTGTATCAATATATATATCAAATTTTATTTTTAACACGTATTTTTAAAATAAATT
>NC_029779.3:48927615-48928991 GCF_000817695.3 Arachis duranensis
CATATTTTTATATTTTATAAAATTTTAAAATTTATATGTACTGTATCTGTCATATCATGTCCTATCCAAGCATGATCATGATGTATATTGTCATTTATGAATATACCAATCAGTTTTTTATTCATTAAAGTATCGTTTTTGTTTTTAAGGGGTAAGTTTTAAAATTGTTCCTAACATTTCAATTGTCATATTTAAGCCATAAACGTTTTTAAATTGACTCAATATTATCCTGTCATTAGGAATCTATCAACAGAATTGACGACGGAACAAAATTGAGATGATTTTAAAACATTAAGGACTTAAATAAGACGAAAATGTTGGGGACAAAAACGATACAAAGAAATAAATTTTAATTTTATCCTTTAATAATATCAATTTTTTTACTATATACAGTATTCAATTATTTTTTAATCACATCTAAGTAAATTACACTTAATCATATTATTTTCATTCTAAATAAATTAATTTTTTTATAATTTTACTCTTAAAAATTTTTAGTTATCATAAAATATTTGTAAAATGACTAGTATAAAAATTTGCAAAAACAAAATAATATATATAATAAAATATAAATTATACATTTTGTGTCTAATGTATCAAAAATTTTTAAAATTATAAAAAAATTATTTAAAATGAAAGTAATGTGATCAAATGTAATTTACTTAGATGTAATTAAAAAATAATTGAATACTATGTAGTAAAAAATTTATATTATTGAAAGATAAAATTAAATTAAAATTTATTTTTATGTATCGTTTTTGTCTCTGACATTTTTGTCCTATTTAAGTCCCTAACGTTTCAAAATCGTCTCAATTTTGTCCCGCCGTCAATTCTGTTAACGGATCCCTAACGGCAGGACAACATTGAGTCAATTTTGAAATATTAGGGACTTAAAAAGGACAATTAAAATATTAGGAACAATTTTAAAACTTACCCCAAACGATAAGGACAAAAATAATACTTTACTCTTTATTTATTTTTGGAGCAACAAGAATACATTTGCCCTTACTATAAATAATCATAAACAAGCTTAAATAATTTTAGAGTAATTACTCAAATCAGTCTCCAAATATTTTGAAAATGAACATTTTAGTCTCAAAAAAATTAATGCACAAATCAATCCCTAAAGTTTTACTCCGACAGACAAATCAGTTCTCAATTTATTTTTCGACAGTGTAATTACTCGGTTAATCCCAAAAAATTTTAAAAGCAGACATTTTAGTTCCCAAAAAAAATTAATACACAAATCAATCCCCAATAATTTTTTTTGTTAGACATAAGAGTCCTCTATCTAAAAAAAATGAAATTACTATTATTAATTATATAATAATATTGTACCATAATTTTTTATATTTTTTAAACAAAAGTAATAATAA
>NC_029779.3:48929929-48941844 GCF_000817695.3 Arachis duranensis
AAAAAATTATTTGCATATAAATCATGGCCAGCCAATTATTTATACTAGTGTATCCTCAATAACTACTCATTTTTTATTTATTAAATATGTATAAAAATAATAAAAATTAAATTAATTAAGATGATAAGTAGGTTATAAGTTAACTAGAAATATTTAGATTCCAATGTTGGTGATATAAAATCAAGCTTGAAGATAATAATTTTTTATAAGTTATATAATGAAGGATATTTAAAAAAAAAAAATTAGACACCAACCTTTTCTAATATCCCCTTATATAATATAGATATCGAAATAAATTAGTTTAAATTTATAAACTGCTATATTTTATTATAAATTAATTTTAAATTCTCTTGTTATGCAAAAATGATAATTTTGTGTGGCTTCCAAACTCACTGCAACAAAAATCATTTTTAGCCACAAATGTTTTACGACAATAACATAATAATTACTATATATCTTATTTAATTTATGTTTTTGTAATATTATATATTTATTATTATTATTATATATTATAATGATAATTATATATTTTTGTTGCTATTAAAAAATATTTTTATCAATAATTATATAATTATTGCTAAAATTTTTTTATTATGACAAAGTATAACATAACTAATGTTTAATTGCCGATAAATATATTAGCATATATTTTTATTATCACTAAAAATAAAATAAATAATCGGTAAAAGTATTTTTTTTAGCCGGGACTATTTATAGAAATTTGGTGATATTTTGGTCTGTTTTTGAAAAAACTACGTACAAATACTGTTAATACTGAGTATTACTGACCACATTATTGGCTTTTCAAAATATACAAGAAAATATATATCACCATGACAAAATGATCAGTATGGTATGGATGAATAGTTTAAATATAGATAATAATTTGATACTAATAAATTATGAGAAGAATGATGATTATGTATTTTATCAGTTAAAGTTTGGAGGTGAATTACATTTTAAAACTTTTTTGGGTATAGATAAATAAATAAATAAATAAAAGTTTATTGTTTTGTTTGATGGTGTTACTTTTGGAACACAGAAAAAAGGAGCTTAGGTAGGTTTAAGTTTAGAGGGCATTTGTTGCAAGGATGTGATTGTGATGGGTGGGTGAATGTTTTAATTTGTTCTCACAACAATGATTACATAGGTTGTGTTTGGCTATGAAAATAAAATAAGATAAAATATTAAGAATAAAATATAAAAAATAGAAATACAAAAAATAATATTTTTATATTATATTTGATAATAAATTAAAATAATTTCAGTATTTCTATCGAAATAAATATAAAATAAGATTAATTTAATATTTTTAATATATTATTTCTATTTATATTTCATCTGTAAAATATAATTTTATATTTTTATATTCTTATTTTGATTTTGTAGACAAACATAGTCACAGAAATTGAATTAGGTGATGAACCTAACTCAATTGTAGAAGTCCCTTTGAATCATGATTGTCAATTATATTAAAGATCTTGATCCTTATGAGTTTCAATTTATTTTCCTGATTAACTACTCATCATCAATTCTTATTTAGCTGCTCATCAGGACGTAGTATTATTCTTTATTATTCTACTATTAATTACCCATGCATTAATTATTTGAAGAACATGGTGATTTTAGGGCATAGAATCATGACTTTATGATCTAGGTGGCAGCCTGCTTGAATCAAGCCCACTGAATTGTCCGGGGTGCAAGATCCAAATTTAACTTATATTCTGTCAGTTTAAATTTATTATTTTTATTTAGTGTTATTTTTAGAGTTGGATATGAATTATGGTTCAATTTGATCCAATTCGATACAAAATTATATTATAAAACTAAAATAATTAAATTAATAATAAAATATTATATTTTTATGTTTTAATTAATATTTTTATATTTTTATGTTTTAATTATGTTGTTTTTAATTTTAATATGAATTTATTTTTATAATTTTTATATTTATATTATTAATGTGTTTATGAAATATTTTTAGTAATATTAAACTCATATGTAAAGTAGTCAATAATAATATTACACTCATATGTATGTATGTATACTAATGGACTATTAAGCACTATCAATTCACTTTTTTATTTATGTTATAATAATAATAATAATACGAAATATTAGTAAAAAAAACAATTTATTAGCATGCCTAAAGGTAGTTATTTTGATTTCTTATTAGTAATGGAGAAATTTATCTTGATAACATATCGAAATTTGAAAAAATTATTGTGACTAAAAATGTAGTAGCTATTTTTCTTCCACCTTTAAATATTTTTATTAAATTTTTATAATTATATATATATTTTTTAATTTTTTAAATAAAAAATAAAAATAAATTAAATTTTTATAATTTATTATATTTTTTATTCTATTCTGAGACCTAAACATGACGCTGTTGATGAGCTCCCATCATCAACATGGAATGTAATTATTAATCAACTTTCATAATTATAATTCAAAAGTTTTTCACAGCAAGTCTCAATTATTGATGGAAGATGTAACATAAAAGGAGTATGACAAGGATAAGAATTTTCTGGTAACAGTTTCTGAAAGATAAGATTTTTTTATCCACGTACATGCATGAGATTGTTTTTGGCGGACATAATCATTATTATATTTTGCTAAAATTTACTTTATACCTTAGCGGTGACAAGAACTTAGTAGTGTCCCTTTACCTTCATCCACTTCTACAAAACAATCTAGGTAGAATGAAGGGCATAATAATTTAGGTCAGGATGTCGGTATGTGATGTGAGGTGGATATATTAGCTTCAAAAATTCGGTTGTTAGCTAGAAGAAAAGCTGGTACAAAATGAATGGAGTGGGTTTTTTTTTGGTCAGTAATGGAGTGGGTATTTGACAAGTGACAAATGATAAAAATTGAAGTCCACAAAAAAACTAATTAAATATATATAAACAAAATATATTTTTTGTTTCTGATGTTTTTATTTTTATTTAAAATTATTTTTAATATTTAATTTTATTCAATTGTTTTTCTAATATTTTAAATTCATTAAATTTTGTTATTAATATTTTTATTTGTGTCAAATCTATCTTTTAATATTTTTAATTTTATCTTTTAATAACCTTTTAGATAGAGTTAACGTGTATTTAGAATATTTTTAATACACTTAACTAATGTTGTGCATCACAACGAGAAATATAGCCACAGTAGTAGAGCATTACACAATTAGTTGTTAGTTTCTAGTAGCAGATATATGGTTGTTGCTAATCCATAGTTACTTACTTTTAGCGACAGCCTACCTTTTTGTTATTTTTGTGGCGGATATATTTTCCATTTTTTTCAGCTATTCTTCTATATAACTTGTATTTTTGTTTGCGTTTGGGTTTCGATTTCTTAATCCAGTTCGAAGAAGAACGGATCCTGTACTTGCTTTTGGTCCAACTAAAAAAAAAAAAATCCTACACACTATTTAAATTGTGGTGGTGATCATACATCCACCAGTGAGACTGCACCAAAAGAAGATACACAAAATGTCACAAAATATGCTAAATTTTGGAAGGGAACCGATAGAAAGAAAAACAATCAACATCAAATCAAAGAGTCAAAAGGAACACAGAGTAGACAGCATCAACTTAATAGGACAAATTATATCAAGTAAAGAAGTCCCATTTAGAAGTAGCAAAAATGCCATTATGGGAATCTGGAAAAATCAGAAGGAGTTTCCATTTCTGAAGTGGGATGCAACAAAGTTATGATAAGTTTCAAGGATACGTAGAGAGGTCAGCAGACTTTGAAAGGGGGCCATGGAGCATAAAAGGTCATCTTCTAAATCTCCAACTATGGTCACAGCATGAATCAATATCGGAGGTCAGTCACCAATATATGGAGTTTTGGGTTCAGATACATGAACTACCCTTGGAGAACATGAACAGTAAAACAGGCAGAATCATTGGAGACATGATGGGGATTGTTATTGATGTGGAAGATCCGATGAGGAACCATGTGCTCATGAGAACTTTTTTAAGGGTAAGGGTAGCCATGGATATTCTCAAGCCTTTACCCACAAGTTTCTATATGGCAAGGAAAAACCTCCCTAATTTATGAGTTCACTTTAAATAAGAATGCCTTTAAGATTGTTATTGCATCAATAATGGGTCATTGGGCACAGCAAAAAATAATGCAACAAAGAAATGGCCATGGCGGTGTGGAATCTAGACGTACCCAGATATACCCATGGGTTAAGGGTAGAACAAGCAAAATCTTTGAATAGGAGAGAGGGAAGAAGATGGAAACAAAGCAAATCACAAGAAGGGGATGAAGAGACGGAGGCACGTGACATCCAGGACAGCTATGAGAGAGTGGAGGAAATACAGGAATCTGCAGCCAGCGGAGTAGGTAGAAATCTGGAAGAGGGAAGGAAGGAAAAAGGAAAAAAGTAACATCAGAAAATCAGGAGCAGTTAGGGCAAATGGATCTCAGAGCTGCAGAGCATGTAGAAGAAATCCCTCTTAATCAGCTGAGGATGGCAGAAAATCAAGGGAATTACAAAAGAAGAGTCGAGAAAATACTAGAGAAAATTATGACAGACTTAAATGAAATCATGGCCAGAAGAGGAAGGAATACTAATGAACCAGGCCCAGTAAAAGAGGGAATAGAAGCTGGATATTGGATCAAAAAACAACAGAGAAAAGAGAAAAGCATTAACCAAGAAGTAAGAAGTCCAAACAATTTGGACCATACAAGCCTCATGGAAGTGGACCAATAAGATACAAAAAAAAAGGCAAAAAAGAAGAAAGATGTAGAAGGCTGTATAACAATACGGAGGATGAATTGGGACCAAAAACAATAAGGGAGATTCTGATGGCCAGTTTTTGGTGCTAAAAATACAACAAATGCAGCAGGAGGAACGAAACAACAAAACGAAGGCAAAAGAGAATGGAGAAAAATTTGGGCGCTCAGGATAATGGAGGAAGAGAAAGATGGCATGGCAAAAGAGAAGAATTTAATCATACAGAGAGCAACGGGAGGAGGCACATATTTTGTGGAGCTAGCTGAGGAAGATGATGAAGATAAAAGAGGGAGAAAGGAGACACAAGCTCTGTATGCTGAGTGGGAGAAGAGGCTCACAATAGATATCATAAGCAAATTGAATATCAAGAGGAAGAGGGCTAAGCAGGACACTCTGATGATTAAAGATGCAGGGGAAGAGGAAGAAGAAGAAGAAGAACTGCTTCAAGACAGCACCAAGAACAAAAGGACCAAGAAGGAAGAGGCAACAGAGAGAGACATAGGTGTAGGAGAAATGCAAACTGCTCTTAGTAGTACAGAGGCTGAAGAGGCGGGCCTATACATGCCCCAACCCCAGCCATGAGTATAGTAAGTTGGAACTGTCGGGGTGTGGTGACAACTGCGACAGTTTTCGAATTAAAAGATCTTTGCAAAAAGATCAAGCCGGCCATAATTTTTCTTATGAAAACAAGAGCTAAGGAATGCAAAATAAGAAAGTTAAAGAGAGAACTCCGTTTTAATAAATTCTTTTGTGTAGAACTCCGGAGCTTGTCCGGAGGTTTAAGCCTTTTATGGAATAAAAATATGAATCTTGATATTTACTTTTGGTGTCATAATGTCATTAAAATTTATATTACAGATAGGAAAGGAAATAAATGGAATTGCTATTTTGTGTATGGAGACCCCAATTTTAGGTAGAGAAGGAAGCAATGGAGGGATTTAGTAGCTCAAAATCAGAATCAAAATGAACCACAGTTGTTCATTGGAGATTTTAATGATATTTTGAATCAGGAAGAAAAAGTGGGCTTACACTCAAAGCTAAGAGAGCAGATGGAAGAATTTAGGAAGTTTGTGAATGGCAATAGATTGATGGACATTGATCTTAAGGGAGGAAAATTCACATCGTTTAGCAATCTTAGGAATGGCTTCGTCACAAGAGAAAGACTAGACAGGGTGCTTGTCAACTGGAAATAGAGGAGCTTATATCAGAATGCAACCCTCACAGCCCTCCCAGTGATAGGATCGGATCATTGCGCTTTGGTTTTAAGGCTAGAACCGAGAGAAAAATTCGAACGTCACTTCAAGTATGAAGCATATTGGGAAGATCGCAAAGATTGTGAGAAGATCATCAAGCAAGGATCGAAAAAGAATGAGAATAAAAAGAATAAATGGGAAAAACTACAAGTAAAGTTCAAGAGTTGCAAGAAGAAATTGGAGCAATGGAGCAAAAGAACTTTCACTAGAGCAGATAAGAAAATTAACCAACTTAAGGAAGAAATCACAAAACTGCAAAATCAAGAGTTTTCAGAACAGTAGCAGGAAAGGATCAAAGATCTGAAGATTGAAATATCAAAGCTATGGAAGAAAGAAGAAAAGTACTGGGGCCAAAGAGCAAGATTAAAATGGCTAAAGTTTGGGGACAAAAATACATCATTCTTCCATGCAACGACAATTCAAAGAAGAGACTTGAATAAGATCAAATGATTGAAGGATGTAAAGAAAAATTGGATTACAGAAAGCAAGGACATCATGGAATTAGTGGAGGGACACTTCACTAATCTGTTTGCTACAACCACAAGAAGCAAGGTAGGGGAATGCACCCGAATTATCCCGAAAAATGTCACAATTGAAATGAACAGGGAGCTTCTAAAGGAAGTGTTAGCTAAGGAGATAAGGGATGCAACCTTCAGTATGGGAAGCCTGAAAGCGCCTAGCGTGGATGGTCTTAACGGTTTATTCTTTCAAAATCAATGGGATATCATCAGTAGAGAGGTCTGTGATGTTATTAAGAAAATTTTTGCTAGCAGGAGAATGCCAGAGGACATAGGAGAGACTACGGTGGTCCTGATTTCCAAAGTTAAACAACCAGAATGTCTTAGCCAATTAAGACCTATCAGCTGTTGTAATTACATTTACAAGATCGTGATGAAAATCATTGTCCTCAGGTTAAAAAAGTTTCTTGATAAATTAATCTCCCCTACTCAAAGCGCTTTCGTGGGAGGAAGACTCATACAAGATAACATTGTTATTATTCAGGAGGCCTTCCACAATTTGAATAGAAAAGGCAGGTTTGGCTCCCAAAATGTAGCTGTAAAATTTGACATGAATAAGGCTTATGATAGGTTAGTGTGAAACTTTTTAAAAAATATTTTACACTCTTTTGGTTTTGAGCAGAGCTGGATACAGTTAGTAATGGAGTGTGTCAAAAGCGCAAGTTATAAATTTAAAATAAATGGTAAGCTGTCTAAGAGGAAAAAACCTCAAGGAGGTCTGACGCAAGGTGATCCTTTGTTACCATACCTTTTCATCATGGCAGCAGAGGTTTTCACAGCACTTATGGAAGAAGCACAAAGGGAAGGATGCATTTCAGGCGTTAAACTTGCTCTAACAGCACCAGTTATCACCCACCTTCTGTTTGCGAAAGATTGCATTCTTTTTGCGGAAGCCAAAGAAGGGGAATTTTATCAAACCATCTTAATTCTGAACAGATACACGGATGCATCGGGACAAAAGATAAATTTAGAAAAATCGGGCATAGTGTTTGGATAGCAGGTACCAATTCAGACAAGGGTCAATATAGAAGAGATTATGGGCATGCAAACTTGGAAAAATCCTGAAAAATATCTTGGGTTACTGGCACATTGGGGAAGGTCGAAGAACAAAACATTGGCATGGCTGGAAGAAAGGATAGACAACAAAATTAAAGGGTGGAAAGAGCGACTACTCAACCAGGCAGGGAAGGAGACTTTGATTAAAGCAGTTATTCAAGTCATACCCAACTATGCTATGAGCATTGTCTTGCTGCCCAAAAATTTTTGCCAAAGAATAGGATCAAAAGTTGTAAGATTTTGGTAGGCAAATTCGTGTTAGAATTTAGCCTATCTGGCCAAGCAAGCATGGAGAATGATTGAAAATCCAAATGCAATACGGGTAAAAATTCTAAAAGCAATATATTTTGAGGATAGTGATTTTTGGGAAGCAGGCATCGAGAGTGGGGGATCATGGGTTTGGAAAAGCCTTATCCAAGACAGGGATTTTTTGAGAAGGAATGTGAGATGGAGTATTGGAAAGGGCTCAAAAATAAATATATGGGAAGACAACTGGGTAATGGGCATGGGTAAAATCCTTTTGAGCAGAAATTACTCAGTGGACAGAGTAAACGAGCTCATCACCGAGGGAGAAGGATGGAAACAAAAAAGAATAACAGAATTATTTTCGGAGAACATAAGCAACAAAATTCTGCAAACACCCATAAGTCTATTGAGGAGCGAGGATAGACTAATATGGCCTTTTAGATGGGATGGGGGTTACACTGTTAAGGTAGTATATCATGTGGCAAAGAAGGAAAAATAGGTCAGCGAGGGAGCGGGACCTTCAACAAGCACAGATATGACGGATCTTTGGAAAGAGATATGGGAAATGAATGTTCCATCGAGGATAAAAATATTTTTATGGAAAGTTGCACGATATAATACCATTATATAATAATTTATTTAAAAAGAAAATAACTAATACTTCTATCTGTCGAATTTACAGGGAAGGAATAGAGACCATGGAACATGCAATTCTTCTATGCCCTTGGACTAGAGCAACATGGTTTGGAGCACAGAGTCAATGTTCACCAACACCAGAGACAGTCAAATCTTTTGCAAAATGGCTGCTTGAAATGTGCAGGAAAATTAGAGGACAAGAAAAAGAAGAGGTAGAGGATCTGATTGGAAGAATCGGAATGCTTTGGGAGATTTGAAAAACAAGAAACCAGAATATATTCTAAAACACAACCCCCAACCCCAAGGCTACCATCATCAGAGCTAAAATCCTAGAATCAGAAATCAGGGAAGCAATGCAAAAAATGGAGCAGCTCAGGCAAAACCAAAATAGGAGTATGAGCAGAAGGAGTATTACCTGGAGACCTCCACCGGGGGACTGGCTGAAGGCTAACATAGATGCTGCGTATAGTAGATCGACGGCAAAGGGAACAACTGCAATTGTGATTCGGGACAATTCCGGGAGACTGTTAACAGGAGAATCAATGAGAATCAGAGCCCATTCCAGCTTGGCTGCAGAAGCAGAAGCAATGAGAAGGGCACTAATTTTGGCTACAAATCTTAATGTGGGGGCAAATTTTAATAGAATCGGATAATTTACCTCTTGTGTAAGCAGTGAAATCAAGGACTTATATAGGAGAGGTGGAATCGATTCTTTGAGACATTTTTCTTCTAGCTGAGAGTCTTTCCAATTATGGCTTCACATGGGTCTCCCTATAGAGGGAAATAAAGTCGCAGATAGAGTGGCGAAATGTTCCCTGACAGGCCAATTGGAGGAAAACTGGAGACGGAAGCCCCCACGAGAGATATCAGAACAATTAAAGAGGGAAGCTTCAAACCATAATGGATGCTCCAATCGAAGCCATTCAATGGGCAAGACTCAACACCCATTGCATTCTAGAATTCAGAGACAAGGAAATCCGAATTTCGAAAAATCAATGTGGCGGAGAGACCTGATGCCAAACTCTGAAACTCTAAACCCTCTCTTAGTTGTCAACGGTGCTAATGTGACTTCGCTGAAAAGGAGAAACATCTCCGTGAATAACACTAACACATCTGGGCAAGGCGATCAGCCAGGGAAGGAGAAACTCGGTGTGGCAGAGGAGCCAACCGGAGCTTCGCCGGCGATAAAGATTCATGGAGGAGTTGCAGCGAAAATCGACTTCACCCACGGACGAAAGCATCAGGCAACTGCGGTGGAAATCGGTTATTGCAGCAAGGGAGAAGAACTGGACCATAGCAGAACTGAAGGCCTGAGGCAGCAGGGCGGCGAGAATCGGTGCCAGCGCAGCCTCTGGGATCGACGGCGGACAGGTGGAGGTAATGGCTGCGCAGCTGACGAAAATCAAAAGCGATAGGAATGAAGATAGATGAGTTCCGTAGTGTATAGTTCTGCTGTTTCATGACCCAGTCACTTGGTTTGTTTGGCATTGGGCCAAAGGCCAAAAATAAAATAATAAAATAAAATTGTGGTGGTGATCAAAGGTTTAGGGTTTAAATCTTAGAGATTGTAATTGAAGAAAAAATTTGGTAAATGTGTGAAAAGTGTGTGGGTGTGTTGTGTACCTAGAATTGAGAGTTGTCCAATCCATTGAGGTACCTAGAATTGGAGGTTGTCCAATCCACTAAAAAAAATTGTGGTGGTGATTGGATTTTCAATCTAAATTCCATTGATATAAAATAAAAGGGAAGTGACAAAAGTGTATTTGACTAAGAGTTTAATCTTTTAATCAAGTTGAGTTGGTTTAGTAGTTAATTCACTAGTTTATTTAAACAAGTGTCAAAAATTCGAATTTCACTTATATGCAACAACCCATTGGTAAACTCTTAAATAGAGCTCTGATCCACAACAGATTAATCCTTAGCCTGTAAGACAAAAAAATACCAATGAAAAATAAAAAAAAGATTTAAAAAAATTTAGATGTTTTTTCAAGTTGTGTATTTAAAAATTATTTATTTTTACTAATATAGTATAATATACAATTGATTGTTTATCTAAACCCCTTTTACAAAATATATAAATTTTAAACTTTTTGTACTAATATAATCCTCTAAAGTTATGTAAAATTATGTAAGTTATAAATTAATTTAAGAGAAAAGGATAAATAAATCGTTGACTTTTTAGTCCACAGACATTTATATTCTTGAAAATTTGAAAATACATTTAAGTTCTTGACTTTTTTTAAATTTATATATATATATATATATGGTGCCTTCTATGGTACCTATCATCTTATTGTACCTATGGTGACTATAAAGGAATTTACCAATTAGTTGTGGACATTTGGTAACTGAAAGCGTATCACTAAAAGTGTTGCTTAAAAAGGAAGTGTTACCCTTAATCGTTAACTTGGCTCTGATACCAATTTTTAAGATGTAATTTCTTTTTCAAAATTATTAACTCTTCATATTTTGTTTCGAATAAGTTTATGATTTGTATAAATTTGGTTGGTGGTAATTTATAATTTGTAATTTCATAATCAAAAGTATTGAGCATTTATTACTAATTCTGATTTTTATAGTTTTTTCAATCTTGTTTTAGTTTATAATATTCCTTTTTGCATTGATTATTGTATATAAAATCTTTTATCTGTTTGTCTTTTTCTTTAATATAATTTTTCAAGTCCTCCAAAACTTCTTTTATTTCTACTCTTTCTGTTGTTTCTAAATATCTTTTTAATTTTTCAACTTCAGTCTTCATTTTTTCTTTCAACAGCTTTAATTCTTTTAAGTCATAATAGGGTGTTCCAGGCATTTATAAATTTTTTAAGTTTAGCTCCAACTTGTTTATATTTGTTCTTATTTCTATCCTTTTTATTATAAGGTCATTAATTTCGAACTGAAGACTATTTAATTCCCTTTTATACTCCTTTATTTTACTTTTTAATTTTTTTGCCCTATTTCTTTTTATTTTATTTTCTGGTCTTTCAATCTTTGTATACTTCATTATTTATCTTAGAATTTCTGCAAATTCTATCATTGATTTATCACTATTTTCTAAAGATTCTATTAATTTTTCTAACTCTTCAACTTCTCCTTTCAACTTGTCATAGATTATTTTTAGAGCTTCAAATGCTCTTTGATTTATTTCAGAAAACTGTAAATAATTCAACCGATTTTCTCTTTCAAAGAGCTCTTGTTTCTTATCTTGATAAGTAACATATATTTTTTCTTTATTTATTGTCATAATTTAATATTTAGGGTTTCATTTAATTTTTCGACCTTTTTTGTTAATTCTTTTATTTCAGAATTTTCTTCTTTAATCTTTAACTTAGATAAACTTAAAAGGCTGTTAATTTTGGATTCTCTTATTTGAAAATTCGATAAAACTAATTTTCCTGATGGTTCTTTTAGTAAAAGAACTGGGTTTTCAATAGCTTTATATTTTGGTATTTCTGT
>NC_029779.3:48942811-48943963 GCF_000817695.3 Arachis duranensis
TCCAGATAAGTTGTAGAATGCTGATTCAAATTCCACTAAGAGTCTCATCTCTCTTTCTTCAATTTCATTCCTTTTACTGGACACAAGCAAAGTATTTCTGCTTTTATAATTGATTCTTGTGTGAGATTCCCTTGTTATCTTTTGAGTTCTTTCGAAGACCCTTGCTAGTGTGCTGGCTAGTCTTCCTTCATGACTGTAACTTGTTAAATCTTGAATTTGATCAATTGGTTGAAAATTTTCTAGAAAAATGGACATGAATATTACTTGGTATGCTGGAACAAAGCATTCTTCTTCTTCATTAAAAATAGGTTGACTGTTTGTAAATTTTAGGGATATATCCCTTGGATTTACGTTGTCAATCATATTTTTAAATCTCTTTACTGCATCAACGAATCCTGCAGGAAACTCACTAATAATTTTCAAATTATTAAAAATTAAAATTGTATCAATTAATCCATATTGGAAAAACTGATAGGTGTCAGATGGGGAAGCCTCTGGAAATATAACCAGCTTTGTTAGCTGTTCTTTGGCAATAGGATAATATCCCAAGATCGCCCTTTTTCTGCAGTCCAATTCAAGACTATGTTAAGGGTTTCTCTGAGATTTGATCTACAAACCCTTTTCTTTTCCTTGATTTCAACTCTTGTAGGAATGTTTCTTATTATCCCTGTTCTCTGGGTTTGAATTGGAGCTTTATCTGCTCTTTTTAGGGTTTGCTCTGGATGAAGAGCTTCATATTCTCTAAAAGATTCCTTTGCCTCTTCCAATGTTAAAAACCCTCCTTTATGAATTATCCTTGATTGCTGTGTAAATGGTGCTGCTTTTTCCCAGGCATCATATACTCCTTTCATGGGGCCATTATAAATTACATAATATTTTTTATCTTGGGTGGATTTTTTGATAATTTCAGCAATTGTTTTATTTTCTGGAATTTTTTCCTCACCTGATTTGTCCACCACGCTTAGCTAGCTGAACTCTGATGGTTTTGGTTGTTGTGTTGATTTCATTGCTTCGATGGCCCTCTTGAGGGATTGGATCTGTGTCCTTATTTGCTGACAATGCTTGCATTTTTCGAGTTCTTGTTCGTATTTTTGAATTTCTTGATTTAATGCATTGTAGACGAACTCCATTCTCTTGTTAATGTATCTGCAA
>NC_029779.3:48944283-48946062 GCF_000817695.3 Arachis duranensis
CTTTTTTAGTACTTATTTTTTGAAATAAGCTTTTAGTGTATTCTGTTATATTCTTTAAAAATCCCTGATCAGAAATATAATTTATACACCCTAAAAATCTTTGTAATTGTTTTCTATCTTCTATTTTATTAGGAAATAAATTTACCTTTTCTAGAACATTTGGTTGAAGTTTTAACTTTCCTTGAGTAGATAGAATTAATCCAAGGAACTCTATTTCTTGTTTTGCTATTCTTGCTTTCTTTTTACTAAGAACTAATCCTTTTTCCTTGCATCTTTCTAAAACTATTAATAATTTTTGAAGATGATCTTTTTTATCCTGTTTTGTAAAAATTAGTATATCATCAATGTATACTAGAACAAATTCATTTAACTCTTTTAGATTTTCTTCCATAAATCTTTGATAAATACCTGGGGCTTGTTTTAATCCGAATGGTAATACATTCCATTCATAAAGCAACACACTTGTTGATTCCTTTGTTGGGCAAGTAAAAGCAGTTAATTTCTTTGTTTCTTCGTCTAAACAAAGTTGCCAATATCCTGATTTTGCATCAAGAGATGAAAACCAAGTTGCTCCTTTGATTTTTTCTAAAATAGAATCTTTTCTTGGAAGTTTATGAGCATCACCAATAGTTGCTTCATTCATTTTCTTATAGTTTATTACCATTCTTCGTTTTCCCCTTTTAATTTCATTATTGTTTTCGACATAAAAGGCTGGAGCTGCATGAGGACTTTTACTTAATCTTATAATTCCTTTTTCCAAAAGATCTTTACATTCTAGTGAGAACTCTTCTCTATCTCTTGCGGAATAAAGAATTTTATTTGGAACATTTATTTCTTTTGTAGGATCTTTTAATTTAATGCTTACTAATTCGTTATTTGTATTTTTAATATCTAAAGGATTTTCAGCACAAATTTCATCCAAGAGTTCTTCTATCTTTATTTCAAGATTATTTTTTGGAATATTTATCTGAAAGTATAGATTTAAATAACATGTTTCTAATATAGAAAATATTTTAAACTTTAAGATCTTATCTATAGTAGTAGTTGGTATTTTTATACGTTTTGATTTTTGATTTATTGAAGAATCGTGTGGGGCTTTTAAAACTATATATGTTAATTCTTGAATGAATGGATGATATAGCTTTAAAAAGTTATTTCCTATGATAAAATCCATCCCAGAATCTATCATGTATATGGATGGAACAATAAACCTATAATTTTGAATAAATATTTCAACCATTTCTGCTTTTTGGTCAATTTTATGTATTGATTTGTCAGCTATTCTAACTCTTAATGGTTTCTTTAATTTTTTCCAATCAAGTTCTATACTTGAACTAGCAAAGCATTGTGTTGCCCCAGAATCTATGAAAGCATTTATAAACTTTTCTGTTATTTTTATAGTAATAAATGTAGCATTACTACTCAGTCTCTGAGTCTGTTTCCGAGACATATTCAAAAATATAGTCTAAGTTATCATCTGATTCTTCTAATGGTTCCATGAAACAAGACTTAGCGATTTCTATTTGTTTAGTAAGATCCTTTTTATCCTTCTTTTTCGGGCATTCATTTGCATAGTGTCCTTCTTCTTGGCAATACCAACACTTACAGTTTTCTTTTTTAATTGGGCAATAGTCACTTTTTTGCCTTTTGTTTTTATTGTTATTTCTTGTTCTAAAATATCTCTTTTTTTCTCCAGTTTGGATAGTATTTTCTTTTTCTAAATTGATATTTTCTTTTTCTTTAAAAATTTTTATTAAGACCATATTTTTGAGGTATCTC
>NC_029779.3:48946958-48952273 GCF_000817695.3 Arachis duranensis
TTACAGTTGACATTAGTTAAAATCATTAATTTTTGATCTATTAATTTTGATAACTTAATTATTTCTTCTCTTAAATCTTCTAATTTACTTTTTTCCATTAGGTGACGCTTTTCTTTGTGAAAGGTTACACTTTTAGCTTAAAAGTGTAACCTTAGCCACCACTAGTTACCATAGACATAGCCACCAGAGACTTGGCTTATATATATATGGATCTAATAATTGCCTCATTTTAAAAATTCTTCCACGTGTGCATTCGTATATCGATCAGGCCAATATAATGAAAGATTTAAAAAGGTCTAAAATTTAAATATATTTTTAAATTTTTAAAAATTTAAATGTCTGTAGGTTAAAAAATCAAGGATTTATTTATTTTTTTTAATTTAAAAATTTGATGATAGCCATAAATTACTGTGTTTTACATAGTAGAATTTAAATCTTCATATTTGTTTTCTGGACGAATGAGTCAAACGTGTGATAAACCAAAGGATACATATTATTGTTAATAACAAGATATGATGATATCCAAGTAAAATAAGTAAATATCCAAAAACTAATATAATCATGTAAATGGCGTTCATAGTTAAAATGATCCCTCTGCATACACAAATTAATTGGACAACACATTATAAAAACTCGTTGAATGAAAATTATATTCATACAATATATAAGTATTAAACTATCAATGTCCTTAATAATCCTTATAATAACAATAAAGAATTAAAGATATATACTTGATGAAAATTCACGTCGGGACTAAACCCACTTCACCAACACCAATTCCAACATAAATTACAAACATAAAAATCACAAGAAAAACAAAAGCAATAAACCAACAAAAAATACTAGCAAACATCCTCTTCCTTTTTCTCTTATTCTCAACACTAGCAAGTCTCATCTCCAATACCCTAGCCACCATATCCACCACCGCTCTAGCTGCCTCTTCATTGTCCACGTCAGCATTGTAAGACGACGACGAAGACACCGATGACGGATCACAACTGCAATTACAACCTCCATTTAGGGCACAACAATTATTAGGGCAACATTTTTCATACTCGTTATCATCGTAATCACAAAAATTTGACCTAATTTCGTCGATACAACAAGGACTCGAATCTACATCTTCAAAAATTTCGACATCATCTTCCTTTGGATTGAACAATGGCACGTTACACTTCAATTTGCCACTTTCAATAGCCTCCACGCGCTCATGGATCGCCTCACGCGCTTCAATGTCATTGTCCCTCGACACGATAATCGGGTCGAAGTTACAATAATCTTTCTTGTCTTCACCTTGAAGCTCACACGTAATTTTTCTTGAAAAATTAGAAACGTACTCATATCCTTGTTCTTCCGTTAAATCAGAAGAATAGTGATTGTAACTGCTCAATGATTTTTTCAACGAGTTAGAATTTTGCTTCATGGCGTGCCAATCTTGTTCCAGCTTCTTGTAAATCTGCTCAAGATTTTGTGTTTCTCTTCTTTTTTCTTGGAACCCTTTCATGGTGTTTTATTTTTGCTTTTTCTATGAATCTATACATATATATAGTTAATCCTCTCTAGGGTTTGAATTTGAAAGGATTCGTTCAAATTAAAGGAACTCAAAAATATTTGAGATCTATCTAATTTGATTTTTGATTTGATGAGATTATTACGGGATAGCAACTAACCACGTTCTAATATCAATTTATCTTCTCATTAAAAAAAATCTTTTCCTTTTAATTTTTTTAGGGAAATAATAAGAAAGATAGATTTCCGTTTTTGTATTGAAAAAAATATTTATTAATTTGTTTTTATAATTAAGGTATTAAATTGCGGACCATATCACCCCATAAACAGAAAAAAAAAATTGATTTCAAGCATTTATAATATAAAATTAAAATATATTTTAAATGTTAAGAATAAAATTAAATCAAATCAAATATTAGAAAATATTGTTAAAATTTTCAAAGATTAAAAACATATTTGATCTTTTTTGAATTACGGAGTTTTTTTTTATACTTCTTAAATCATTAAAAGAAATTGTGGAACTTTCCAACCTAACACGATTTATGTGTTTTAGTTGGTAAATTGTTTCATAAATCCCTAGGAATCTTTGTGTTTAATTTATTGACCAATTTATAAATTCACATGCATATCTATATCGATTTATGCTTTAATAGGTGATGTTAATTTATTCATATGAATCATTATAAATGTTGTTTTAGGAATAAATTGTAAAACCCAGTCACCCAAAAGAAGGTACTAATTGACCATAAACGATAAGAAATCTTTGACTGATAGTAATGGATTCTTTAGTCTGTAGATAATTTTTTTTATGTGTTTTATTGGTGAATTGTTGTTCGTCGCCCATATCCCTTGTTTCAACAGGTGAAGTATTAATCTATCGGCGGATATAAATTTTATTTAAGAGTTTATTATTGATTATTAAATTATTGCATGTTTGCACAAGACAGGATTTAAATTTTTGATACTTGTTTAAATCAATGAGTAAATTGACCACTTAATCAACTAACTTGGTTTGGTGAATTTGTTTTTTTTAAAAAAGTTATTTGAAACTCATTTTGTTGGAATGAATTGTTAGGAGTTGGGACGATTTTTTTTCCTTTCACCAAGTAAAAACCTATCTTGTTATGTTTTATACATTATTGGGCATCGTTCAGATATCCAAGCCCAAATTCTCATCCTCTCATCGTTTTCTTCTTCCACGTTCTTGCTGTCTAATACGAGAAGAGCTTAGCCCATGTCCATAAAAAAATATTGAAAATAGTCCTAAAAGTTTTTACATTAGACATAGTAGGAAGATTAAAATTTATTTATTAATCCAGCCCAAAATAAAATTTATTTATTAACAAATTAAAAATAAGAGATTAATATTTTTTATTATTTTATATTTAAATTAAAATAAAATTCAAATGCAATTAATTTTAATCAAATTTATCAAATTATTCAACTATTTTTAATTATCAATTTTTTATAAAGTTAACTACATTTTTCATTTTAAGTTAATATTAACTAATTTATATGTATTTTTATTTTTAACGAAAGTGTGGGTATTTAGTATTTTCTTATTAGAGATTAATTTATTGGAAATAAAAATTAACAGGGAGAAATTTGATTGTTTATTTGGAAAAAAAAAATTAAACAGATCAGAAAATAAAAATAAAAAAAATAAAAAATAAAATCTGAAAAATTAGATCATGTTGTTCGTTCTTTCTTCCTTGAACCAAAATTGAACCACCGCATGGAGGACTCACCGTCACCGTCGACATCGACATCGACATCGACATCGAGACAGAGCAAGAAGGCGGAACTTTCGGATGACGCTAACGTCACCGGGAACGGTGGAAGTTTCGGTTCGGTGAACGAGGACCTTCTCCAGAACATTCTGGCGAGGCTCCCGGCTCGTTGGTTCGCTTCCGCTGCTTGCGTCAGCAAATCATGGAGCTCTGTCTGCAATCGAATCCTTACTCGTCCAAAGCTCTCTTCTGCTCTTTCTCTCAATCCTTCACTTTCCGTGAGTTTCACCTATTTCCCCCAAATCAAAACATTTCTTAAAAGTTAGGGTTAATTGAAAATGGAAACGGAGCTTCGTGATTCTGTCAGTTTGTTTTTGAAGTAAAATTTTCGAATTTGTACTCAAAACGATACATGTTATGTTCTGACGAACTTAGGAAGATTGCATTTTGCCCTCAAATTGGTGATATATATGGAAATGAATTTAGTGCTTGAATATATGATAAGGACTAACTTTATGTCTAGCATTTTTTTTTGAGTTACCAATTTGAGCATTTACCTTTAGTATTTATCTTTTGGATAACTCAAATTTATCATCAAATGTGAAAAAATTTGGTCTGTGTTTCGACAGAAACGATGTTTGTGTGCATGTGTTGAGATTCTTAAATGAATGGTTTGGAATAGTGTGAGTTGAATATTTTTGAAGTTGATTACCAATGTGTGCTTCATACTACAGGAAGCTGTGGATGATGTTCTTCAGAAGGTTCTATGTGAGCCGATTCGGCCTCATTTTGCCATTGTCAATGTTGGAAGTGGATTTGACTTGGAGAAGATAATGCATCTTGTATGGGATTAAAACATCTCTTCTGGTTTTTGTGGTGGAAGCATTGTTTGTTTTGCGCCGCTGACTTTGGTCTGTCTCTTATGCAGATAAGAAAGACCTTGGGATGCAACATTCCGGTTATTGTTACTGTGTCAAATGGTATTATAGGAAGGGATGCACTCACTAGTGAATTTAAAGAGGTTGGATCTTGATGCTTGTTTCCATTTATGTTATGGATTTGGTAAACTCAATTGAACATGGATACTTTGTGTAGGTCAAATGGGGCGCCCTTTTTAGTGGTTTTGAGGGTGAATCTTATGCAAGAAATGTAAATGAAGGCATATTATTGACAGTTGGCTACCTTCCAGGATTAAAGGTTGAAGCTATACCATTACGGCATCCAACCCGGGTAACGAAGTCTCTTGTTAAGAATTTGAAGTTTGCATCCTCAGACATGTGTCCTTGACTCATCCCCGATATTAATGAATATGTAATAGTATAGCATATATGCAAGAGGTTCCTTAAGTTGCGATGGCTTTTTAGCTCCTTTAGGCTAGTGGCCCCTCTGCTCCCCCAAGAAAGGCATTAAAATTGTGACAATTTTGCATTAATTTATTGTAAATTAAGTTCTTAATCAAAATAGTAGGGTCCTTCATTAGACAAGTAGTTCTTTACTTAATGTGCTACTATTTTACCATTTAGCATCACAATTAACAAATTATGAGTTGCTATTATTTTAGAAATATTTTTGATATAGTTATAGAGATAAGTTCGGAGTTCCTAAGAAAGATGCGCTAACCCCTTCTGGTGCCTCACTGCAGCTCCATAGATGCGACATTCTGTACTGCTTTTGACTACCCTCATACCATCTAGATTAAACAATTAAATTAAATTAAGACTGGTATGTGTTATGCTTTTATGATTAACGAAGTTTTTAAATAAAAACATTTTTGATGCAGATATATTCATCAGTGTGTGTTGACGATTTTATAAAGGATATCAAGGAATATTCAGCCTCGGTCTCCAACTGCCCATTTCCAGTTGGGATTATATTATTTGGAGTTAGTAGTTATCCACATACTTGCTAACATTTTATTTAATGTTGATAGATATTTTTATTTTCTCATTGTTTATGTCATTCTTGACTCCATATCACACTGATGTGGATCCACAGGAAGCAAATGGTGACATGAATCCAGTTATGGAGAAGCTAGGTGAGTAGTACGTGTATGCATATATTTTGTTTTACCTACAG
>NC_029779.3:48952290-48969258 GCF_000817695.3 Arachis duranensis
TGTGATACCTAGTTACTCTTTGTTTAACTTTTTTAGGAACAGTTATAACAAAATTTGGTATTTTGCTTGCTAGAGCGTGTATCCATTTTTAGTCTGATAAAAGTGTAAGGAATTAAAATGCAGTGATGTAAATAGATCAAAGATATATCATTGACTAGTGCCATGCTACATAATCTATAAGGGATGCATAAAATGGGAATTTGGTGCTTGATTTTTTACGAGATGTGCATTTTCTTTCCCCCCGGATGGAGCAAATTCTGTTCTTGACCTATTACAAATAATGCATATTTTTGCTTCAGGAATGTGGTTGGCTGTTGGTTTGGGTTTACTTAGTGACTTATTTTATTACAGATTGTGCCATGCCAAGAGACACTGTTATTGTAGGTGATGAGAGGGGCTGCTTTATATACAGAAGTGGAAATGCTAAAAGGAATATAATCGGCTCCTTAGATGCTATTGCTCTTGTATTTGCTCAGGATAGAGACAGGTCTTCAGGTACTTTTCACTATCTTTTTGGTAGCTCTTGTTTCTTGGTGTACATATGATCCATACCAATCTGTTATGGTGCATGCTCTCCTTTTTCATTATATGGAATGTGATTTTATGTATTTCTCAAAGGATAACTCCTTTATTTTCTTGTGTAATATTCTAATATTTCATGGGACAAATTGTATCATCATTCAAATAGTTTTGAAAATAAATAAATGATTGGGAAATAACCTCAACTTAGATTAGACATGCCTAAATATCTATTAGCTTTTTCTCTCATATAGTTGCTGACAATAAAGTGTGTCTTATGCATATGATCTTAGAAGTGATTGTTTCCGGATACAAAGCCTTGATATTGAGTTACATGTCTTATTTTAGTTTTCATTTATTTTAGCAATTCTTCACAAGTTACTCATTTTTTTGTGGAATGATTTCTCAATACAGGAAATATTAAATTTCATGTTGCATTGTCAAATGGTGTTTCACCTGTGGGTACAACATACAAGGCAGCTTCAGTCAGAACAAGCAACACTGATTGTTCAACATGGTTAACTGCCAAGAGGGAAGGGCAACAACAACTTCTTGATGGTCAAAGTATTCTGGATGACATTAACAATTTGGTGCGCAACTTTTGTG
Organism: Arachis duranensis; assembly: GCF_000817695.3. NCBI lineage: Eukaryota > Viridiplantae > Streptophyta > Magnoliopsida > Fabales > Fabaceae > Arachis > Arachis duranensis. The sequence goes on from NC_029779.3 coordinate 48,953,416, forward strand.
TGTGTATTTTTCGATAAAGCTGTCATTTCCATTCTTGAATAACAAACCTTGATATAATGTAATTAACCCTCATCCCTTTTCAAAATGCTTTGCAAGATAAGATTAATGGAAGTAGGAGCAAAACAATTTGACGAGAACTTATTTTGGAAGTAGAGACAAATAAGTAAATAAAATTAGTTGAGTTCTTATAAGATTGATTTAATGGAATTTTAACTAAATATGTTCGTGCCATTATATCATGCTGATTTTCTCCTATTTTATCATTTTATATCCCTTCAAGCAAACTATGATTATAAGTTTTGGTATTGATCATGATGAAAAAAAAAATTAATGCACACTTGACTAGTAAATTTGGTATGCTAGTTTTTGCTGCAAAACTGAAGATAACGTAGGGTGATGCTATCTGTTGTTGCCTTCCCTTTTTATTCTTTAATTTGTAATTTTCTGAACCTTAAACAAAAATGTGGCAGCTGGAAAATCATATTGCATCACCTGATTTGTACATTGGGGTGATTAAAAACAGAAAAGTCTCGATAGAAGGAGGGAAGCCAACACCAAGATCTTGTATTGCATATCATGGAGTTGTGGGGTATGATACAAAACACTTATTATTTTTATCTTCTTTGTCATTTTAAACAAATATCGCAAATTTTGGCCATATACAGCTGCTTATGGCACGACGGTTATGAAATGTTAGCAAATCAATGAATATCAACTGAAAATCACTGCAAATTTTGTTTTTTTTTTAACTTATTGGGGAATCATGTGCTACATTGATAAACCTTAGCAAAATTGGTCAAGCATGTAACTATCTATATTATGCTGTCATTTAGATTCTTGGAAGTTGGAACTCTGACCAATATTCCAACTCGTATTTCTTGTTCGTTCTAGGTACAATTATATTTAGAGAAACTCTTGGAGGTCAGTAATTTTTAGTATTTTTTGTCATGATTTGGCCAGCACAAACAATAAATTGTCTTTAACAAATAAATTTTACTAATTCATGTGTGCAAACTCTAAAAAATGTGGGTGTAAACTGTATTGATTCATGTGTGCAAAACTCTGATAAATATAGGTGCAAACTATATGCTTCATGTGTGCAAAACGTCTGTAAATATGGGTGTAAATTATTGCTGGCCAAATGTATGTAAAAAATGATAATATTTGTTGGTCATGTAGCATTGCTCTTAAATTTATTACTTCAAAGTTAAGCATTAAAATGTTCTCTATTTTAAACTCCCTCATTAGAAAGGGCTATTGTGTTTTGGACAGAGGTGATGAAGAGTACCTCTACGTTGATGGAACTGGCATGAAAACAGGAGATATCTTCCAATTCTACTATTCTGATCCTAATGCCGCACAAGCTTCAGTTACTAAGGTCCATGATGCTCTGAAGAATATTAAGCTCAAGGGTGAAGGAAACAATAGTTGTGTTTTTGGGGGCCTTGTGTTTGCTTGTTATGGCCGTGGCGAATCATTCTTTGGATGTCACAATGTGGATAGCTCCCCGCTCTTAGAGTGTTTTCCAGGGCTACCAGTGGCCGGAATATTTTGTGGCGGAGAAATCGTGCGTCCTTTTATTACTATGATTAGTCGAGAAGGAAGCCATGTTAACTGCTGTCTGCATGTTTACAGCTCTGTATATTTGGTAATGTCATATACCCCTCCATCTATGGGATGTTAGATTTTTCTCAGGTCTTTGTCTCATGAGATGTACATTGCTAAATTGAATATGATGGTTAGTTTCCTCTTTGCTATAAAAATTGATAAAACTATCTTATGGTGTATTTAATAATAATGTTGCTTTGGATGCTCATGGAATTTGTGTGGTGTTATGTGGTAATGTTCTAATATCTCCATGCTTCATTTTATGATTGAATTTGACACTTCTGAACCCCCACAAAGTTTCAAAAGTGCCAAGCTTAACAGCAATGCATGGTGACCTTTTTGTGGAAGGGACAGATTACTGTATATATAATATAAGTTTACTTTTTATTTGAGAAATTGAGATAACAATTAAAAAGATTTCCCAGTTTTAATTCAATGATTAAAATGGTCCCCTAAATTTTAAATTAATCAAAATGGTTTCTCAGTTTTAAATAGTAAATCAAAATAGTCCTTCGGGCAATCATCAAATTAACGCCCATAAAAAGGGACCATTTTAATTAGGGGATACTCCCATAAAGATGTTTAAAACATCTTTTTTTAAAGTTGCTAATGTGTCACATTGTGATTGGTGTATTTAAATAATCGGTTTAGTATTTATTATTTAAATTCGGTTTGATTTGGTTGGTTTAAATAAACCGGATCGGATCATGCTTAATTAATTTTTTTTATTAAATTTCTGATACGACGTCGCTCAGCGTTCTTAAGCGACCTTCTCCTCCCTCACCGTCTCTCTCTCTCTCTCTCTCAAGCCCGAGTCATCTCTCACTGTGGCTCATTGCTCTCGCACCAAGCTCGCTCCCTCTCTCGGCTCCAGTCTCTCACTGTCTGGTGTCGCACTCAAATCGTCGTCGCTCTCTTGGCTCCGGTCTCTATCACGGTCTCTGGTCTCGCACTCAGTCGCGCTCGCGCGCCTTCCCTACCCTCGTTGTCGCCGGAGGCAGAAGCAGCAGGTCCTGGGACTGGTCATCTTCGTCGTACCCTGTCTCGTCACCGTCTCACAGTCAGTCCCGCACCTTCGTTGCGCTCGTCGTTGCCGGAGGCAGAAGCAACAGGTCCCGGGGATTCCTCCTTGCCGCCAGCTTCCTTCGCACAACCAGAAGCTGGTCCCAATTTGGTGAGTTCCTACAAATTCCCCAGTTCTTTCCTTTTCTGTTTTGTTGCTGCCTTTGATTTTGGTGCTGAAAATATCACTGAACTAGTCACCCTTTTGTTGCTGAAAATAATCACCGACTGTCAATTCGTCACTGATTATCACTGAACCCTGAATAATTTGTTGTTGAAACTATCACTAAGCTAATTTTTTGTTGCTGAAAATCATCATTGAGATGAATATGGTACTGATTATAGAATTTTTATGGAATAATTTTTTCACTTTTACGTATATAGAATTAAAAAGAGAAAGAAAACGAGTCTGGTTGTGAATGCATTATTGATATTGAAACTTATTTGCCAAAGCTCCATCCTATGTAAACAAATGAGAAGACAAATGACATTACATTGGGGGGTTTTCTCTTGTGTGGAACAACTAATTTGTCTTTATGCACATTGATGATCATGCTAGGCGCTTCAATTGAACTTTTTGGTTGGTGGAGTTAACTCAGATTTGATAATATGATATGTTATGGCACTGCAATGCAAGACTTCTGGGAAGGATTACTAATCATGCTGTACTTTTAGCTGTTCTAATTTTATTAGCTCCACACCACCCCTTTTTTTGTCACTTTGTGTCCTTTTTTCTTTGTGTAGCATTTTGATTTGGCAGTGTTATTACTTACTAGGTTGAACAATTGATTGGACAATTAGTGTGATCAAGGGAATGGGAAGGAAGGAAGAAAGAAAGAAACAAAACAAACATTTCTTTCCCATTGCTTGCCTTGTGACAATGTAAATTTGATTTTGTTGTTATGGATTTAATTTCGTCTAAATAGAAAAAGGTTTTTCTTTTTTTCATAGGAGTTATAGCTTTAGTGTTTTTTATTAGTTTTTGTCTGCTAGTTGCAAAGGTGCAAAACTTGGGTCTCATTTTACCTTTGTGTATGCGAAATTGGTTCATTCTTCATTCAATGTATAATGTATTCTTGACTTCAATTTCCTGTATAGCAGTTAATGATCTATATGAGCCAACGTCTTCCCCTGTGATTTTGATTATTGATGAAATGCTGTGTTTGCTGATGTTGCATGAAAATTGTGTGCTGTCAATAAACTTAGTTTGTGCTGTCTTTTAGAGAAGAAACTCTTTGTACTCTTTTTCCTTCCAACCCTAAACAAACAACCCTTCTTCACCATTGGATTGGATGAAGGATCTATCCAATGGTAAAGGGTGTGTGTGTGGACACATATCTTCCAATTATTAACACATACAGTGACTGAATTGTTTTTCTATTTCAGCTATCTTACAGGGATGAGGAGTTGGATGCTATTATACTCTCTGCTTGTACAGCAATCTTACATCTGAAGCACTTAAATGACTTGAACATTCTTGAAAATCAAGCTGTTGTTGATAACTTGAGGATTGCTTCGTAGCTTGCACTTTTCATGTCAGATCATTTTAGAAGCAGTAGTACAAGTGCTATTGCAAAAAGGTCACGAAAGTATGTGCCTGCTTCAAACTACAGGAAGCCTTATGTATGTGCTCAAATGAGAGCAACATTTATAGAAGTGAAAACAGTGATTTGTTGTGTATTTTGTTGCGTTCAGTTTTCTTAGAGAATGCTGAGGCGGTTGGTGGTATTATTAGCTATGGTGCACTTCAACTTGACACTGCACCTGGATGCATATGCCTTTTGTATTCACTTTGGAGGAATGAAATACAAATGCCATTTTATGATTTTTGTATTTTTTTAATCCCGCTATATTTCCAAGTCTTTTTGGCAATTAAGTTCAACTAAATTGGTTTAAACTTAACAAAAACCAGTTTTATTAGTGAGAAGGTGTAGACACACTCTAATTCCTAGCGGCATCGCACGCTTCTTCTTTGCGTTCTTTTTTTGTCATTGGGGTGCTTTATGCACTTGTGATGAAACAATAAAACGTTAAATATTATATGCAATTTTGTACAAGTATTATTTAATACATACTAACACAAAATATAAATTAAAATTATATAAAGTTAAACATATAAATATACATTAAAATATAATAGTTGATTTTTGGTGTGTAAAATATTTTCATATTTGTAGAATGAAAATTTAAAAATTACCTTAATAATAAGAGATAGTATGATATTTATAAAAGCAAAATATTTTTGACAACTAAACGTAAATGGAAAAATACGCATATCATTTCTGTTATAAAAGTTATTCTATTTATGTATCTTGGGTCTCTACTTTCTAACAATTGATACACTACTATAATACATCATACATCATCCAAAATAAGATGTGTTTGAAAGACAAGAGGAAGAGGAGAGGGAGGGAGAGAGCAAAGAAAAAAAAATATGACTTCATGTTCCAACTTGTGGACTAACTTCAATTCTATTTGTGCATCTAATTGACTACAAAATAGGGTCAGGGATAATCAAGAAAGTGCTGCATAATTATTTTTGTTTGGCTAATGCAGTAGATAAGCAAGCACACCATTATTTTTCACTTTAGTTTTTTTTCCCACTAACTACTAATGTCTGCTGTGGTTCCATTTCCTCTATTCTTATCAGTTATCACCACTAGTGCCTGCTCTGTTTCCGTTTCCACAGATTCTGCCAACACAGTAGCCGGTGGTTCCTTTTTCTCTCGTGGTGCCACCACCGTTGCCTGCTGTTGTTCCTCCTCAATTACTTGTGCTTCACTCTTTTCTAGTTGGTGCACAACATGTTGCTTTAAATATCTAAACAATATCAGTTATTTTTTGATGATTTATCTGCTATAATAACTGAAAGTAGTTAAAATCAGAACTCAATAATAAGAATTCAAGATTCAACAACAACAAAATTCAAGTAAAACAAGATGCAGCTTAGCAAAATTCAACTGAAAAATTTAATAAATAAATGAATTAGTTCAATGCAACAGAAAAGATTCAATCATACAGATTAGTAACTCAGAATTAAAATTCGATACAGCACAAGTACAACAGATTGGATTTATAAATCAATCTCAACAGCATTAATTCAATATCAATAAACTAAATTCAAATAAAAATTCAGTAAAATAATAACTCAAAACTTAACAGAATCATCAATAATACACCATAAGCATATTCAGAATAAACCACAGAAGAAAACAATATAGCACAAATACAACAGATTGAACTTTGAAGAGGATAAAGGGGAAGTCTTACCTGAACTGGCGGCGAAGGCGAGAAGAAGAGCAACAGCGAACCAGAGACCAGAGAGGAAGAGATGCAGTTACACTGTCGCAGATAGTTACAGGTAGAGAAACATGTAGTTGCAGAGCCAAAGAGCCAGAGCGGCAGAGAGGGGAGCAGGATGGCGGATGATTCTGCCTCCGGGGACGACGGTTCCCCTCGGGTGAGTGTCATGCGCGCGACGACGGCGCGGTGACCTTGAGAGTTAGACGTGGAAGAGTGAGAGGGGGAGGGTGGCGGACGGCGATGAGAGTGGAGGAGGTTGGCGGAGAAAAGGAGAGCGATAGCACAGCGAATAGAGGGTTAGGAGTTAGGGTTTTTTTAGTAACTAACATTATATGAAAAATAATAGAGATATTTTAATTATTTTGTATAATAAAAATATGATAATTATTTTATATATATATATAAAATAAAATTAATTTAGATCGGTTTAAAATTTGGTTTATCTGATTTTTTATTTAAATCAATTTATTTGGTTTAATTTTAACAAAAATATATGGTTTAATCGATTTTATATGCTATAATTTGATTGGTTAAAAATAAAAATTTAACAAAAAAGATGTTTTGAACATTTTTATGTAAGTGGTCTCTTTTTAATTATATCTATCTAATATTATGCCAATCTAAAAATTGACGTTCCCGTAGAACTTTTGTTAATTTGGTGATTATCAAAATGACAATTTTGATTTAAGTTTAAAATTGAGATACTATTTTGATTAGTTTAAAAACAAAAAGATCATTTTGATTATCAAGCTAAAACTAAAGGACTATTTTAATAGTTATCTCGAAAAATTTGATATTAGTTCTCCACTTCCAAACTTCCTCATTCAAGCCTATTGGCAACACAGAAAAAATGATTACTGATATAAAAATATATTTATGTAAAAATATATTTAATTATTTAACGATTCTTAATCATTATTATTATGAAAATTTTAAAAATTTTGAGAATAAATTTGTGTTTTTATTCTGATTAATCAATTATCTTTTAGATTAGAATTATAAGTTTGTTATTATTTTTAAAATTTTAAAAGTATTAATAAAATTAAAACTAATTTTAAATTATCAAAATAAATATTTCACACCACAAAATTTTTAGGTAAAAATTTACATATAATTATTTAGATGTAAAATTAATATTTAAAAATAAATAATTTAATTAAATATATTAAATTATGTAATTATTATTAACAAATAATCTCTAATTAAATTTCGTTAGGAAGCTAATAAAATATTTATACAATGTATACAATAAACTATTTATTTGACCCAAGATGAATTATAAAATGAACATTTAGGATAAAATATTACTAATTTCTCAAATATAATATATTCATGTTATCTAGAATAATGATCTAGGTACCAAAAATAATAAATATTTGATATTCTACTAAATTAAATATCTTTAAACTTCTATTATACACATTTTATAAATACTCCATCGATTTTCTATACTTCTTAATCTATTACAGTTACATGTACGCGCACACGCTGGACAAAATTCCACGTGTAAGGTGTGTTGTAAAATGTCCCAAAAGCATGGCGTTCTACTCTTTCTTTTAACATCTCTCACCATCACGACAAGGAAGAAAGAATCGCTGACGTGGATGAATTTTATTGGCTCCATTTCCAGAAGTTAGCGTGCACTGACTTCTCATCTCTCATAGCGTCATAGTATCTTCTCTTCTCTTCTCTTCTCTTCTTCTACCTAGGGTTTGCTTCCTCCTCTCTCTTTCTTCCTTTTCCCTCCTTTCTTAGTCGCCGGCCGGTCCCTTAGCTTCACCGGAAACTCAATTTTCCGGTCATATTCCCGGCCAACGTTACTCCGAGCTGCGCTTTTTCGATTGTTTCGTCCTCTCTTTGAAGTCAACATAATTTCACAGCAGAGTGTTTCAAATTGAACTTGCTAGCTTCTATCTTCTATCTTTTCGGTGCGTTTCTTTGATTTTGAATTTTGTTAGTTTGCTTATTTATTTATTCATTCATTCATTGATTTTGGTTTTGTATTTGGAGTAGGGAATAGAATATGGCAAGTCAAAGTGGTGCGTCTCGAAGGAGCATAACGTCTGTTAGAAAATCCATTGATCATGGAGCTTCTCAATCTAATGCTCGAAAGTCTCTTTCTTCTTCGCGTCCCTTGTACGTTAACTCAAGTTCTTTTCTCTTTGTTATTTTCATGTTGTTCTGTGTAGAAATGTTACTTTTTCTTCAGCGGAATGATTCCTTTTTATTTAGGATAAAAATGCTCCTTTTTTATACTATTTTACCTTTCACAAGTATGAAATGAAAAACTTTTCATCAATTACAGAACTGTACCAACGTCAAAATTGACATTTTATGACTTAATTTATGTCCAAAATCCTTGGAAGACTTCGATACTTCGATGATAACACGTGCATTTTCATATTGTTGATTCTCTGCTCTTATTTTTAGGTGTAAAGGAATTAACTTGAGAAAAAAATGTTAAAATATTTAAAAGCTATATTCTATTGTTAGTACTATTAAAATTTAAAAGCTATTAATTCCGGTGGTCTTTCTTTGATGTCGCTTTTAGAAGAATTCACGTTTTTCGGTGCTATAATTGCAAAAGTACTTTGAAAGTGTTATTGTCAGACAAATATTACTTTGCAAAGCGTTGCTTTATTGATTGGTTTGTACTAATGGTAGCAGCGAACTGTTTATTACAATATTACTTTACTGATTTTGGGGTCAGTTTCTAGTTTGTTAGTAGTCAACTTCAAATAATTGAAACACTTTTCCAAACAGATCGTTTTCCAAGAACTCTTAACAAGCAGAGTACTTGAAAAGTGTATTCCAGAATGTTTGGTACTTTAACGTTGGTTGTTGACCTGTTTCTATATTCTAGTACTATTTGGATGTACTTATTACGCATTGACAATAATAATCTACATCAACGAAGTCATGTTTGTGTCTAAGGAGTAAGAACTACCCACAACTAATCTGAACCACTGAATCACGTACATTACGACATATCATTTAATTTCTGAAGGCCAAAATGTTGGATACATTTCATGAGATGATAAGTGCACTTAGTTCATCTTTAAACAAGCTTGTGAATTATGATAGATGCTGCTTAAGAATCTAAAAAGATGACACTTTTTATCAATTTAAATCATGATATGATCTCTTGTTGCCAATTGGAAATCTGATCAGGGGACTGACGGCAGAGCGGACAGTAAAATCATTGCGTCTTTCAAAGGCTCTAACAGTACCTGAAACAACAACCATCTATGAAGCTTGTCGTCGCATGGCTGCTCGCAGATTAGATGCTATATTACTCACTGATTCAAATGCTTTGCTCTGTGGAATCCTTACAGACAAGGTATTTACTCATGAAGACTTTTTCTCATCATTTAACAAGAAAGTTTTAATACTCTGCCTGAATTTGCAATTTTAACATGCATGATTGTGTCCTATTTTTATGGGTTGAAGGACATAGCAAAAAGAGCTATTGCCTCAGAGCTTAGTCTTGAAGACACACCTGTTTCTAAGATTATGACAAAGAATCCAGTATTTGTCCTTTCTGAAACTCTTGCAGTGGAAGCCCTCCAAAAGATGGTGCAAGGTTGGTTGTATTGATAGAGAACACTTGTCTTTACAAGTTGACTATTCTTTATTATTCCTTTTAAGTTTTAATACAGAGTTGACATATGTTGACAGGCAAATTCAGACATTTACCTGTGGTGGACAATGGAGAAGTTGTTGCCATACTTGATATAGCAAAGTGCTTGTATGATGCTATCGCTCGTATGGAACGGGCAGCTGAGAAAGGAAAAGCAATTGCAGCAGCTGTTGAGGGTGTTGAAAAACAATGGGGATCATCTACTGCGGGTTTGTAGAGTATTTTCATTTTTGAAGACTTATCTCTTTCACTTTGAAATCTAACGAGGGGGAAGATGCCCTGGTTGTTGTTAGGTTCACGGTTAATTCTTTCTAGTGGCTGAATTTGTTAAATGCTAATGTGGTGTTTGTGCAGTCAATTCAACATTCATTGAGACTATTCGGGAACAGATATTCAAGCCATCATTGTCTACGATCATTCCTGAGAATTTAAAGTAGGTAATACCTTCTTTTTGTTTGAGTTGATGAAAATTTTCTACTTAATTATTCTATGTATGTAGTTCCCATTTCAGTTACTTTAACAGATAGTGTTTCTCTTCAGGGTTGTAACAGTTTCACCAACAGATTCTGTTTTGACAACTACGAAGAAGATGGTTGAACTTCATTCAAGTTCTGCTGTTGTGACAGTTGATGGCAAACCTCGCGGCATCCTTACGTAAGTTTGTAGCCAATGAAATTTTCAGCCATCCACTTTGTCTTTTCCTTTTGCCATCCCCCAGTTGTTTTTATATATCTTTAGATTCTTTATTTATTTATATTATAATATGCGTACAAATTTCAGTTCCAAGGATATATTGATGCGGGTAGTTGCGCAAAATCTTCCTCCAGTTTCAACTCCTGTTGACAAGGTACTTAATTTTATTTTTATGCTGTTTAGAGCAAGCTATTTTATTTTATTCACTTCCTCTGTTCTTTGATTTTGGATCACCAAGGTAAAATATTTCATGTCACCATATCTTAGAAAAAAAGAGGCTATTCTGAATTTCATTGTTTTATTGTCCCTCTTGAATGAATCTGTTCAACACTATGTAGGTGATGACTCCTAATCCAGAATGTGCAGTTATTGATACACCAATAGTAGATGCACTTCACACTATGCATGATGGAAAATTTTTGCATCTTCCTGTGGTTGATAGAGGTAATGCCATGATAACTAGAATGGCAAAGAGTAAATGCATCAAATATATTTTCTGATTTGGGTGGTTGAAAACAGATGGTGGGGTAGTTGCGGTGGTTGATGTGATTCATGTCACACATGCTGCTGTTGCAACAGCAAGTCAGGTGTGTTTTAATAGACTTTATACTCGATACTGTTGATTGCATGGACTGTCCATAGGATTTTTGTTGCATGAAAATGGGATAAATGGAAATATTTATGTATAGACTTTGGACCAGTATCCTTTATTTGGCTCTGTTGATATTGTTGATTGCTTAGACTAGATGTAGGTTTAAAATTATCAAGTACTGTCCATGTACTGATAGGCATTGATATCTCAACATGTATGGCTATTATTGACAAGCAGTTTCAAGTCTGCAGTTTAGTTCCGAACCTGGCAAAATGCAACATTTGTTTTAGCTGATTGTTGCTCTTTAAAAACTTTTAAAAGATTACAATTGGGTCTTAGGAAGGGAAAGGGAGTAGATGGATCATGCTAAACAAATTAATTACACCATGTAACCATTTACCTGTGAATTGGCACACAGTATGTTACCAGCATGCCCTTTTTTTCTCCCTTTGCAAGAGTTTCATGATGTCATTTTCTCCACTAATTAGGTTGGAAACAATGAAGCTGCCAGCACCATGATGCAAAGATTCTGGGATTCGGCCATGGCCTTAACTCAAAATGATGATGATGACGAAACACGAAGGTTATATATGTTTATATGTATTAAGTTTTTTGGAAAAGTATTTCAAATTCTTTTGATGTACTTACACTTAATTTATTATGTACCAGTGACAGTTCCTTGAAATTTGCTTCAGAAGGAATGCATAGATTCACATGTGGTATGAGTGCATTACCAATTGGATCTCTTTCTGGTTTCTGTTATACTTTTGACAGCATGTGAATGCTAGTGTCAACTATAACTATCAACATGTTTTCTATCTAGTCCTTTCAAGAGTCTCACTTGAACAAGACTGGGTTGCATAGTCTCCAGTCAGTGGATGCATATACTCCTCAAATATAATCATGTATTTTCTTCTTGATCTTACTTCATAGGTAGTAATGCAGTAATAATAAGACTTTTGTGCTTGGTTTGTTTTGAATTATTAACAATCTTGTGTGTTGTGGTAATGCATCTTCTATGTAAATACTAAACATTGACATCAAGTTTGAGGGCAAGTAGAAAATTATGAGTTGAGTGGTTTCTGTGATTGGTTGCAATTCAGATACACGGAGCATGACAGAGGTTATAACTTCAATCCTTCAGAGACTTGGTGATGATATTGACCCCAATAATCTACCCCAAATTTTGGTACTCTTCTGTATTATATATTCATTCATAAGATTGAGTTGACATGATTCCAACCTGAGGCAAGTTGGTCATTGTTTTTCTTTTTTTATGTTCAGTATGAAGACGAAGATCATGATAAAGTGATATTGGCTTCAGACAGTGATCTTGCAGCAGCTGTAGACCATGCAAGGACAACTGGCATGAAGGTATAGTTGATATGTCTGCTGAATCCTTAGTCTTGAATGGACATTTTCTGGAAGGGGGGTTACACATTTGTTGCTTTGAAGGAAATTTTAGTCTAGTGCAGTATAAGATAAATGTGTCTTTCTATTTTTTGTATAAGTATCTTTTCATAGGATCAGAGATATCACACGGGACCAGTAAACCTGGAAACTTTTTATAGAAGCACAGGTCTAATATAGCCGCGCGGAAATTAAATTTGTTAAAAGAGATAATAGTTTCAGTGGTGTTGAACCGTTGGCCATTTGATGGCATTTGGTTTCATGCAATCTCAGACACTGATCATTTTGAGAAGGTTTAAGTGCAAGATAAAGCCTATAGACTTCCTCAAGAGTGGTTTGTATCTGATAAGCATAGCTCTACACCTGTTGAGGCTTGTGGCAAAATGGCAATGCCCTCTCTTTATTTGGGTAGCTTCCTCAATATATAAAACTTGGAATTTGACTTATGGTCGAAGTATTTGTAGGTATCATAAACTAAAAATCTGCCTCCATGAGTCTGACTATGGATTGATGAATTTTCACAGGGATTGAGATTGTACTTAGACTACTCTGGAACCGGAACCGGAACCGGAACAGGAACAGGAAAACGCAGTCATGGGAGAGGTTCTGGTTCAGGGAGTTTGGATCATGCTACTAAAGATGCATGGGCCTCAGCATACAGTACCTATGCCGCTGGAGCTGCACTTGTTGCAGGCTTAGGCATATTAACATACTTGAAGCGAGTTTGATCGAAGTTAGTTTAGTGGCTACGCCAAGCTGAAGCCATGCACAACCGCTAGCTCCGAAATTTTGTATTACTGAGAACCATTTATAGGTAAATTTTTTCAACAAAAAAGAAAAGGCAAAAGGTCAAAAGCATTTTTTTAGCCCTTCACTTTGGTTGCAGCATAGATCGCTGCTTGTACATTTACAATTTTAGTTTTCTGCAGCGTCATCAGCCCTGCATAGTGTACAAGAACAAACGGCATAACCACAAGTTTGTGTCCATTTTCTTCCCTCATGTATGTGAGTTCATAAAGTCAATCACTCAGGATTGAGTTTGAAGGGGATGATGACTTTTTTTCTCTTACAATAATGATCTTGTTTGTACTTTATCAGTAAAAAGTTTAATAAGCTGTGTGTAATGACTAAATACTAATGATAGTGTTACAAAGATTGATTGACTTGGTATGAGACTTGATAGTTGATAATGTAAACTTCCTTTTTCTTACTAATTAACATTATCTTTTACTTCTTGAATTAAAATCTTCCTTTTCTCTCTAGTTGATGAGGATTCTTAATTATTTATGCCATATTTGTGGCTGTTGCTACTACATAATGTCTACCCCCAGAAAATTCGAATTCACATATTTTCTGAGATGTGTTTTTAGATTTTATCACTTTTGTTAATCCTCTTTGGCTAAATTCTATTATTTAAGTAAATAACACTTTACCTTTGAAATCAATTAGCATCCAACCGTGAAGAGATACTAAAAATTAGTTATCAAATGGCAACTCTTTTATTATAGATTAAAGATATATATATTAGGAAATAAATGAATTATTTTTAGGTAACTATTTGTATTTTGTTGTTTTTCACATTTTTGGTGTTTTATATTTTTTTTGTCAGATGAGAGGCTTGGAACGCTCCAGGCTCCAGCATAAAGACATGGTCTGGCCCATTTGGCCCATCTAATCTTTGATTTCGAGTCTCTTGTTTGTATCTGGGCCCTATTGGCCCCATGTTTGTCTGAAAATCAATTTCGTTTTCCCTACTTTTTTCTCCCTCAAAATAATTCAAAAGAAAAAGGACCAAAAAAAAAAAAAAAACAAACACAGAAAGCAAAGCGCGTCACAGTTCACAACTATTATTTTCTGTGCTCTTTTGACCATAAGCACCGACAGAATCATAACCATGTTACGCTCATAAAGAAATTGCCATTTTTCTTTTGTTAATTTAATTGTTGCCGGCAACAAATTAGTAAATTACACTCGAAAAGATGACACTACCATAATAAAGCTTAAAAGTTAAAACCTAAATCCTAAAGCGAGGTTCATATAAAAATAACACTATAAAGTAAAAGAATATTAATATATAAAACACTCAAATTTAAAATCTGAATTAAGGAATCCAAATGATGTTATGCTAATTGTTAATAATAATACTAAATATAAATAAATAAATAAATTGCACGTTGTTCTTGTCTCTCACATGCATTACTGTGTGCATGTCAATGTACAAGTGACCACCGATTAGTCTACATAACATAACTAAAATAATATAACATAAAATATAACTAAAATAATTTAATTTCCTCAAGAATATAAAATAATACTAAAATATATAACTACAAATTCCCTTGTGGTCTCAAACGCGTGGATTGTGTTGCTAGTTTTCAGAAAATTTGCAGTTTCAAACTTTCAATTTCTGTCCTTATATGAAAAATTCAACTTATTACTTTCATACTCATTTTAATTGCAAGACCAGATAATATATATTTTTTTATTTTATTTTTCCTTTTCTTTAATTAAGATATTGTTGTACAGGAAAGGATTAAAGTCTCTTTCTTTTTACCTGCTTTATTAATTCATGTGGTGGTAAGTTTCAAATGATTGCCACTTTTAATTCATATATTTATTTTCCAATCATAGTAGTATTTTTATTTTGGAACGAATACGAAATAATGAATGTATATATTGATGATGAACTTTATAATTATTTAATGAACGGAATTTGATACTTATCAAGAGACAGCCAATAATAATTTCTACTAAATTGAAGTTGTTTGCAAATGCCAGCTCAGCATCATTTGTCTTTCTTCATCACGAGAAACTACAACTTCGTTACATGACAAGAAAGATTTATAGGATTAAATTAACTTCAAATTCATATCAACAAGCTAAGTACCTAGCTGCCCAAGATTCATGTCTTTCAAATTCTTCCAAATTTAGGATTCTAATCCACATCAAAGGGTTGGTTAATGGTTATTCCGTTCTTGTGAACCCAAATCACTATTTAATCATATACTTATTTCTATTACATGACAAAGTTCTCTTCCAATCATATGAAATATAATTAATGCTTACTAACCTAATGACAAAAGGACTATCATTATTCTATACATGTACAAAATAATTAAATAAGACATAATCACATAGGATATTTCCTTATAGATTATAAAGTGAACAAAGTTTGAGACTTTGAGGTAGTTAAGAAGGAACAAATTTATATTAACAAAATTCTAGTTTGATTTCTTTTTATTAATGGAAGAATTCTTTCTTGCTTCTCTAAACCCAAAAACAAACTACTTAAAAGAAAATAAAAAATAATAATGACAATCCTAACATTCTATTACAAAAGTTTAAATAATTAACAACTTTTTAAGAATAACTAATTAACAACTCTATTTTCATTCTCTCTTCTTCACAAAATAAAGAAAAAAAATATTTGTGTAGTTAGTTTCTTTAATTTGTTTTCTTATGTTAATTCATATAATAAGATTAAAAATATATATATTAAAAATAAAAAATATTATATAAACAAAAAATCAGTCAT
>NC_029779.3:48969303-48982833 GCF_000817695.3 Arachis duranensis
GTAACAATGCTTTAAACAGAGTGTGCGTAAAAGGAGGGTGTAGGAACCACCACAACCACAATACACGACACTTTCAATTTTCACATTCCCATTAATTGCGTCACCTTTTTCTTCTTTTTCCAAATAATATTCCCACTTGAACTTGAGTGATTGATTCAGTGAGGTAATGCACAAAAACAGAACAACCATAACCAGAAGCTTCTCTTTGTTCTCTCATGTACTTACTTTGCTATTACTGCTATCTAGACACTTCTTCAACCATATCCAGTGTTACAAAAAAACCTTCTTAGTTCTTAGATTCACATTTACATTACGAAATTTGCATTTTTAGATACCCATTTGGCAAAAGAATCCAACTTTGGTGTTTAACAATGGGGGTTATCAAACCCAAATCATCACCACCAAACCTTGTTTCCTTCATTGTTTTGCTCTTTCTCACTGTGTCAAGTGTGTTCCTTAACCCAACAAGTTCTGTTTTTGCAACAGCACAACAACAACAACAACAACAACAACCTATTAAGACCATTGTTGTTTTGGTTATGGAAAACCGTTCGTTTGATCACATGTTGGGTTGGATGAAGAAGGAAATCAACCCTTTGATTGATGGTGTCACAGGTGATGAATGCAACCCGGTTAATTCCACGAACCCAAGGAATGGTACAATCTGCTTCACTGATGATGCTGAGTTTGTGGATCCGGATCCAGGACATTCATTTGAGGATGTTATGGAACAGGTATTTGGTTCAGGAGGTTCAATTCCTTCAATGTCTGGTTTTGTGGAACAAGCATTGTCTCTGTCTCAGAATCTCTCTGAGACTGTGATGAAAGGGTTCAGACCTGAGTCTGTTCCTATTTATGCCACTTTGGTTAGGGAATTTGCCGTTTTTGATAGGTGGTTTTCTTCAATTCCTGGCCCAACTCAACCCAATAGGCTTTTTGTGTATTCTGCTACTTCTCATGGCTCAACAAGCCATATCAAGAAGCAATTAGCAAAAGGGTATCCACAAAAAACCATCTTTGATTCATTGCATGAGAATGATTTGGACTTTGGGATTTATTTCCAAAACATCCCCACAACTTTGTTCTATAGGAATTTGAGGAAATTGAAGTACATTTGGAAATTCCATCAGTATGATTTCAAGTTCAAGAAAGATGCTAGAGATGGAAAGCTTCCACCATTGACTGTGATTGAGCCTAGGTACTTTGATTTGACTGGTATTCCGGCGAATGATGATCATCCATCTCATGATGTTGCTAATGGACAAATGCTTGTTAAGGAGGTTTATGAGACACTAAGAGCAAGCCCTCAATGGAATGAGTCTCTTCTCATCATTACATATGATGAACATGGTGGATTCTATGATCATGTCAAGACTCCTTTTGAAAACATCCCTAGTCCGGATGGAAACACTGGTCCAGCTCCTTATTTCTTCAAATTTGATAGATTAGGCGTTCGCGTGCCCACGATCATGGTGTCTCCTTGGATCAAGAAAGGGACTGGTAAGGTTAAAATCCTCATAGTTTATCATTTTGTAGCTTCTAGTGGGTTATCAAAACCAATTCCATTGGATACTAGATTTGTTTTCCTTGTCCTTGACCTCTGTACTTTCTTTTCAAGGGTATTCTGATCATAGTTACATGAATTCACCAATTAGGTAGTATACTGCGTACCAATTCGCACGTGCTGCGTATCAATTCATCTATGTACTGGAACATATTGCGTCCCATGTAATGATGATTACTATGCCTTTTAGGGATCAGATAGCCTTAACTAACCTTGAACCCAATTCCATTGGTTGATTTTCTAGAGCCTATATATGCTTTTGTCCTTTTCCTTGTGTTTTGAGGTTTGTTCTTTTGTAGTTGAATGTTGAGTAAGTGTGGGTTGTAATTGATTGATTGTATATGTTGGAATCTTAAACTTCAAGCTACCCATGATTAGTTTGAAATGTGAACTAATGTACTACACTGATCTGGTTTTGTAGTTGTAAGTAGGGCAAAAGGACCTACCGAAAACTCCGAGTTTGAGCACTCTTCCATCCCTGCCACCATAAAGAAGATGTTCAACCTTTCATCTAACTTCTTGACTCATAGAGATGCATGGGCTGGGACATTTGAGCATATTGTTGGGGAGTTAAGTTCCCCAAGAACAGATTGCCCAGGTATCAATTCCAAATCTTTTCGTATCGAATTGTCAAGTTCCTTCATGTATGTGGCATCATGTGGTAATTGAATTAAGATTGTGTGGTATGTTTGTTCTAGTGACTCTGCCGGATGTAACACCTCTAAGGAAGACCGAAGCAAAAGAAGACGGCAAGCTATCCGAGTTTCAGAGCGAGGTGGTTCAATTGGCAGCTGTTCTCAATGGTGACCACTTCTTGAGCAGTTTCCCCGACGAAATGAGCAAGAAGATGAGTGTGAAGGAAGCTCATGGATATGTAAAGGGAGCTGTTTCAAGGTTCATAAGAGCTAGCAAAGAAGCCATCAAGCTAGGGGCTGATGAATCTGCTATTGTTGATATGAGATCCTCCCTCACTACTAGAACTTCAATTCACAATTGATAGGAGTAATTAAAGAAAAAAAAAGGACAAGTGTGGTTATCTTTTATCTAATTATTAATCATTATAGGTTGTGAGATTGTTCTGGTGTTGAGATATTGTTAGGTTATTGAAACTGAAGTTTCAATAGTAGGGAAGGGTGTTTGCCAATGTGGTCTGTTATCTTGTGTGTGAAGAAAGGTTCATTTTGTTTTTATTTCTTCAAACATTTACTCGAAGAGTAATGGTTTGGTTAGTGCTTAAAGTTAGCAGTAGAAAAATTTTAGTCTTCTTGTACAAAGTACAAATCATATTATAAATGAAGCACCACGAATTTATTTTCCTTCTGTTTTCATGCAAATGATTTTCTGGCATTCATTTCGTGGTCGTCGTCGTCATCATCATCATGACATCATCATTACTACTATGGCCAAAGTTTGGTTTGATTCCATAGTTGTCAAAAATTTCATTTGGGTTGAGTGAACTTCCTTTTCAAATCAAACGGCAAACACACCCGTACAACTCTAATAAGATATCTTTTGGATATTATTTTTGGCATCTACAGTAACTGAGATTAGTATCAGTAACCAGCAGATATCTGTGAGATTATCCACAACGAAGAGGCTAACGAGACTTGCAAAATCCCCACGAGACAGAAACTTGCCCGCGAATAAATGGAGATGGGGGCAGGGATTAATATACCTAACTCACAAGGATCCGAAAGAAAATTTCTAATTAAATGTCTTTATATATATAAGTTGTGTAAATAATCTCAATTTATTTTATTTTAATTTATATGTTAAAAATTTTATATATGTTATTATGTTAACTTATGTTTAAATTGTGTTTGATTTGATATATTTAATTAAATTATATAAGATTTTATTATAGTTGTGTAATTACTAATTAGGCATTGAAGATGCTTTTATTGGTGTTGAATTGGGCATTGAAAAGTTAGTTGACAACGATAATCTTGCCTGAAAAGGAGGCAATTTATAAAATAAAAATTCAAGGGTTATATAGAAGTACTGATCAGGAATTCAGAATATTTATTTACAAAACCTATTCTTTAACTCCCAAGTAGAGAAGAAACAGTAAAGAAAGGATGTATTATCTGCAGTATAATAAAAATTATCCCTCGAGTGTCCTAGAAATGTTAAAGAGTCGCATATTTTTCAAAGCAACCATGCTACTTGGGCACAAAAAAAGGACACTAAACTAACTATAATATAAATTTTATAATAAAATATAAAATACACTTCAAAGCCTAAAAATATATACTCAATTTAGATGTGATATGATTACATCGCGATGCCTAAAGACACGATCTAATAGATCATTGTATCAAGTAGTTGAATCATAGTCTCTTACTATAAAAATGGCTGCGTGCACAGCACCAACTATGAAAAATCCATCAATCCACATGTGATGTGTGAACAACGATAGTTGAATTCCATAGTCAGTAGCTAGGTATGTATAAGAAGACATAGAATACATATGGTGAGCTACAACAATAATCAAAGAACCTAACATAGCTAAGTTAATAAATAATTGGGCAGGATAAGAATCTACAACGCATTAGAACGATCTTATTCACAATCCTTTACTCTGACAACATCTAGAATTCTTCGAACAATGTGATATCTCACACCGGGTAACTTAATCCTTCATCCTCTTACCAAGACAATAAAATGTTTTTGTAAATTATGGCCAATACTGGGTGCTATTCGATAATGTCTATCTAGCATATCCCCTACTAATCCGAGTGAGCATTCAAATATCTGTCCTACATTCATTCTTAACGGAACTCCTAATGGGTTGAAGACCATATCAACGGGTCTTCCATTTTGCAAATAAAGCATATCCTATCTAGGCAAAAGTTTGGAAAAAATACCCTTATTTCCATGTCTCCCAGCCACTTTATCACCTACTTTGATTTCATGTTTCTGCAATACATATATTTTAATAGTTTCTGGATTAAAATTCACATGTATTTATACAAAAATATATGATGACTAATTTGTTCGCTGATTTTTTTTATGCACATAGCATTTTTGTTTTTGAGGATAGAGGAAAATGAAGAATTCCACTAAAGAATGACACGAGATCCGTGAGACCAGAAATCCTGCTACACAACATTGAAAAAAGAAGGTTGTTAGGATCATGTTTAGAAATCAGAGGCATGAAAGAAACAAAGGGAAAGTAAAGAAGATGGTAGGTATAGATTCTTTCACTTTATAGAGATTAAGGATCAATGGACACCAATCTCATCTTGGTTTCTTTTTTCTTTCTTTTTTTTTTTTTTTAAAGTTGAAATCCCAACAATTTCCTCTCCCGAAGGTAGACAAAGGCCTTTATCCTTTATTTTCTTAACTCACAAGTAAAGAAGAGGGAGATCTTTCCTCACTAAACTTGGAGATTTTTATCACTAAACTATGTAACCACTTTCCCATCCCTTTTTTTTTTGTTCATACACAACACATACACACCCACTCACACACTACACTAGAAGCTCTTTTTCAACCACTAGGGATCACGCTTGGTGTGTCTCTCTAGGAGGCAAACATATTTGCCACTAGTACACAAGCCTCAGCCACACTTTCCCATCCCTTAATCAAATATTTCTCAAAATCAAATAAATGAATATGGTAATTTTCAAATTGGACCTGGAAATAATAGGCACCAATCTTAAACCTATATAAAAAAAAATAAGGTAACAAATAAAATTCTTGTCATAACAATCGGATGACTTAATTCTTTGATAATAGTTAGTAAAAAAATTCTAATTGTAAACGCACATTAAACAATAATCTGAGGGAAGGAAAAGATCCCTTTTGTGATCAACTATGCAACTTGAAGTGTTAGAATATCAAGAGGCATAATTACCATTTACTGTACTCTGAACTCAGGTTTTCATTTTACGATACTATCCTCAAATTTAAGAGTTCATCCTAATCTTCAGGTTGAATAAGGACTTTGCCACGTTGATATATCGGAGAGAAGATCACGCAGTTGATCAATGAGTATCTTTAGGTGCATGTTCTTGTTGGCAAGCTCCTATATTAACGAACAGATATTCAAATGTTAAACACAATAAATATAATCTGAAAAACAAAATAGCTTGTTTCAGCAAGCTAAATTTATTAACCCAATTAAGTTGTTTCAGCAGTATTAACCAGTTAGATTGGCAAGCCCCTAGAAGAATAAAATAGCTTCCAGTAAACTTAGCTGACATAACATGGATCCCCAAATACACAAAATTTGAGCCCAAAGTGACAATTTCAATGTTCAGGAGTTGAAATATTTATCATAAAAATAGATCAAAGTTTATAGAAACATATAAAAACTTCGCTGCAACTTACCTTTCTTAGAGAAGAGGCTCGCTCCTCCAATTTCTCAATTTCCATATCATCCAATTCCATTGGACTATCAGTTGAACCAGTGTCAAATGATTTTGCCTGTAATACTGACCTATTTAGTTTCGTGGGAAAAGGGAAAAAAGCATCCCTAGACAAAAAGTTGTAAAGTTCACAATAAAGAATATGCAAGTTTGCAGGCCAATATCCTTTAAACTTCATTTCACACTGCATGGTTCAAATTGCGGCAGATGACATGATAATATACAAGAAACAAGTTCAGTGAAGGTGATATATTATAGTTCTACAACTATGGTTTTGTTGTTTTATCCTTTAGTAAGATCACTATCACACCAGTGTTTATCATAGTCATGGAACAAATTATATATAAAACACATGAATGCATAAGTTTGAAACTCTTGTGAGAAAATATTTGAAACCACTCAATGATTAACTAACTTGATATCATATGAATATGTCATACACTTAGATTAACTAACCACTTTACTTGAGATAAACATTCGTTAATCCTTCAGCCAGATGGATCATTTTCAGTACTCTATGAACAACAATTACCATAGTATTCTGACAGTTCTAAAAACTTAATCCCTATCCAAACCATGCAAGTGCCAAAAAATAAAATATATGGAATAAATAAGAGTTTAATTTATATGCCACTGTCACATACATAAAAATGGTTTGTCTTCAAATTCTGAAAACAAAAAAAAATGTACCTTTTGAGAATTGGGAATTGCTTCGAGAACGTTTCGAAGGGAAGCAATAGCGTTCTTATAGCGAAACCTTGCCTCTTCGAGTGCGCCACCAGCGCCAGCTCCTCCACCAACGGCACCACTCTCAGCATGGTGGTTGGAGTTATCGGAGGCAGCATCTCCGGCGCCACCGTTGGAAGAGTGAGAAGAAGGACCGTTGTTATGGTGAAGCGGGGAAGCTGAGGAAGCTGCAGACGGAGAAGCAATGGACCACAAAACGGGGTTGCAGAGCTCGTCGTTCATGGAAGATAGGATCTGAAAAGCGTACTCTATGGTTTCTTCGAGGTATTTCTGGCCTTCCATTGCAAGCTCCTGTGTCGTTCTGGAACTGCTTGAACCTGAAACGATGCCGTTTACTACTGATTGCTCTTCCATTTTAGTTGCTGCTGAGTTCAATCGAGTGTCTTGGATTGTTGATAGTGGGAAATTGGAAAAAAACCCTAACCCTAATTTGGAGAAAAGGAAGTGAAGATTGAAAATCAGAGACAGAGGGATTCGAATCTGTTCGGGTGAAACCCAGTAGAATTCAAGTTTACCTCCTTTACCACGTTCTCCAAATTTTAAATTAATTTGACAAAATTATTTAAAATAAATAATCCATCGAATACCTTTATTATTTTAATTTTTTATCTTTATTAAATTAATTTATAAATTTTATGATTAAAAAGGTTAATGCTCAAATTATAGTTTAATTACCTAGAAAATTAAATAAATGAAAATCCAGAAAACACTTTTTTATTTTCCATCTATAAGTTTTTACTTTTTAATTTGAGGCGTTCTAAGGTGCTGACGGTAGTGATTATCATGAGATGCAGATCATAGGTGTCGCAGGTGAATTCTAACGCGTGATAGGGGTGTTAGCGGGGCGATTTGGTTCGATTTTTTAGAGGAAAATCATTCGATCCGATTATCTAATTAAACTGTGGTTTGGTTTGGTTTAGTTTTTTTTATCGAAATCATCCGAATCAAACCAAATCAATTAAAATCGGTTTGATTTGATTCAGTTTATTTGGTTTTTTTAATCAATTCAAAAAAAAATATTACCATACTATTTCACAAAATCATAACATTGAAATCAACAAATACAAATACACAATAGCTAATAAAGTATTGGTTTAATAAAATTTAACAACAAAAAAAATTCAAATACAACAATTAAAGAAGTTTAAAAGTTCAATAGTCAACACAACTGAAAATAAAAATAAATTTCCATTAAAAGTAGCCAAGTTAACATTCTAATAATAAAGAGAATAATTCATACCATGATACATGTGCCCAAATCAATGAATCAACTCAAAATTTAAGAGCATATAAGCCATGCTAACTAAAAAGGTGAATCTTCGATTAGATCCATCGATCCAGCAACCATCTAATCAACCCATTGATACATACATACATACATACTTAATCCATCATCTAGAACCATCTGATTAAAATAAATTTTAAGAGTAAACACTCAACATGATAAAGAATAAAGACATCTACAAAATTTTCTGATTTGATTAATAAAGACATCTATTCAATTCAGAATTACCTCATCGATAATCAATAATAGCAGCAGTGAACCCTAAGTAACAAGAAAACCCCGAATTTGAATCAAATGGAAAGCAACAAGAAATGATGTTGGAAAGTCCAAGTAAAAGCAGAGGCTCAACAAAATCAGACAGCAGAATAAAAATAGAAGTGAAACATATTCAAGGAAGGAAGAAGAAAAAATCGAAATAGTGCTGAGCAAGAACAACAGTGAATCAACAAACAAGAATACCAACAATAAAGTAAACAATACCAACAAACAGCAATAATGAATCAATGATTATTGAACAAAAATTAGTGAAATTACATAGTAACTCATCAGTATTATTAACAAAATTTCAAAACAAGCAAAATAAATGCAGAAAACCAAAAATTAATTCAGAATCACATAATCACAGAATCAAAGAATCATAGAATTTGAACTAAGCAAAACAAGCAAATTTGAACCCAACAACTCAGAAGCATAGAATCTAAGTTATTAACAAGAAACTAACAAAACCCTAAATAAATCCAGCAACTCAGAATCACAGACATTATAATTAACAAAATCAAACCCTAACTACTTCATAATTATAAACCAAATATTTCTAATTAGCTTCAGATGCATAGAAGGAGAGAAAATCAAACCTGAAGTCAGGTGGATGGGAAGGAGGAAGAGCACTGGAAGAGGGCCAACCGGTGGCTGCTGTGTTGTGGGAGACTGGGAGGTGCTGGGTTGAACTGATGATCGTGGCTGGAACCCAGAAACGCTGCTAGTTCGTGGCGTCTCACTGGCGTGGTGCTCTGCCCTGTTGAGTCAGTGGGTAGTGGCGTGCTGGCCTGAAAAGGAAGGCTTCGCGGTGGTGGGACTTGGGAGGATCTCTGCTCTGTCCGCGAAGAGGAAGGCTTCGCGGTGGTGAGACTTGGGAGGAACGTGGGTGTCGCAGCCTCGCAGGTGTGGAGACTCAAGGACGTGGGTCGCACAGAGGGAGAGATTTGGAGAAGAGAGAGCTACTGAGCTAGGTTTGGATTGGGGATTAGTAATTTTTAGGGTTTTTTGCAAAATTGGTTCGGTTCGGTTAGAATTTTTATGATCAAAACAGAAAATCGAATCGAACCGCATAAAAAAACAAAACAAATTTTTTATTTTTTTTGGTTTTTGATTATTTCAGTTCAATCTATCGGTTTAATTCGATCCGAATTGATTTTGAACCGCCCTAATGCGTAGTAGTGTATAAAGTAGAACGGAACATTATGAATATAGCCAGTGTGATAGGTTTTATTTTTCCGTTTGTAGTTCTATACATTTTTAATTACTAATTAGTAATAATGAAGTATTTAGATTAAGAAATAGGATGAGCCAAAGATTTTCGGCCAAAATATTTTATTTTTTTGGTAGGGTACGAACAACTCAGCATGGGTTCAAAAATGGAGATAGGTTTTTGGCTTCAAAGTGAAATATTGAGCGCTGTGTTTTTGGAGGAGGACGGCAGAACAACAGAAGAGTAGAACTTTTAAGTCTTTATACGAGACACAAATGAAGAAAAGCATATTGTTACTAGTACGTATAAAATAAAAATTGCACCATCTTTTTTAATTAAATTACGGCTGATTCTCTCAAAATTTAATAGTATTATTATATGCAATATTATATTATTAATTAATTATCGATTAATTTATTAAAAATAAAAAAATTACATATAAACAACTCAATATACATAATATATATTACAATATATCAATAAAAGGTAGCGTTTAAATAATAATAAGAATAAAGAGTATAAATATATTATGTATGATAAAAAATAATTGGTTCAAATTTTACTTTAATAAAATTTAAAAATATTAAAATCTTAACTTATGTTACCGAATGCTAGTTTTTTCAAATTTTACTTTAAAAAAATTTAAAAATATTAAAATCTTAACGTATGTTATTGAATGTTAATTTTTATATAATATAATTATTAATTTGACATATATACTATAAATTATAATAAAAAATTTTAAATTATCGATATTCAGTGACTTTAGTTGTTGGTTTTAATTATATATATTTTTTATAATTAAGATTCACCACTAAAATAATTAAAATATCAGTATTTAAAAAATATCTACATTTTTTTAAATATATTTTACTAATTTTATTATATTATAGTTTAGTTTATTTTATATTTAATTGTTGGTCTTTCTCCTATAAAATTTTTTATTCTGTCACTAATTATGACTAATTCTATCTAATCCATTCGAAAATTCTTTTTTTTTTTCATCGACCAATTCAAAAATCACCATAAACCAATGATTAAAAATGTGTTTCCTCTTTTTTTCTTTTTCTTTTAAAAGGTCATTTCTTTTTTTTTTTAAATTATCATTTTTTTTCTTAGCATATTTTTGGCACAATATATTTTAACATTATTCTATCTTTCAATAAGACCTAATTACCATTATCTTAACACAATTCGATCTATTTATACCAAACAAAAAAGAAGGCCTAACAACCACACTTTTTCTAGAGCTTAACTCTTCTTCATTACACAATTCTTTAAATAAATATGGACAGTAAACTTAAACGAAAATCATAATCCTCCATCACAACGGATGAATAAACGACATTCAACCCAACTATTTTACGGATACGTGTTATTCTCATTACGTGATACCTACTGTCAACGTCACATGATAATTTACATTGTCAGCACTATAGAATTTTCTATTTTACTCTCTTCATTTATAGCGAAAAAATATATTATATATAATATAAATAAAAGTGTTATTAACAAATGTTATAAAAATATTATATAAAAAAATAGTTAATGGTAGACATTTATTCAATGATCAATAAGAGTTTAGGTCTACGTTAGACTGCATACAATAAAAAAAGAAAAAGAAAATTTTCAATATTAACATTAAAGAAAGAAATATCTAGAAACAACAACCGTATAAAGAAAAAAGAAAAAAATTAAAGATCTATTTCATTACATGTTCTTCTTCTTTAACCACAGTTACCATACTTGCCACAAAATCGTTCTCTATCTTTCTTATCATGGCTATCACTTGTTGAAGATCAAACTGTTCGCCTCCAAAGAGGAATCTATTGTGCACCTTCCACACTTTTCCATAAGAAGTTAGCAGTTTCAACCAATTTTTTCTTACTTTTACTCATTTTCTCCAAAAATTCCGACCACACAATTTAAGCCTCTAAAATCATACGTGGGTTGGGTATTTTGATTCCAAAGATGTAAGTATAATACCCATAACTTATTGGCCCTAAGATCACTCACTCATATAAATGACATTATCATATTTTTCATCTCTCAAACTCATTAACACTCATAAAACAAGGGAGAGAATTTTCACATTTCAAAACATACACATTTCATTATAGAACACACAAAATACATAAGGCATATATGCCTTTATATAGGCAAAGTTTCATACTAAAAGTTTATGATTCTACTAACTTCTTAATACACATACTTATCCAACTTTGCTTCTTCCTTTGACTATTCAAATAAGTAATTTCTAGCACATCTTGAAAATTCTTCATTAAGCTTAGTCATCAATCTTGAACCTTTCAATGCACTTCATGATTCTTCTAGTATGGAGGTGATGAGTGCAACTTCCTTTCAATTCCAATTCAATTTGATTTTGAACTTCTTCATTGTTGTAGAATGTTGTAGTTATACTACTCTCTTGAATGTTCTTCAAAAATCTTCAAGCTTCCAACATTAGCTTCTAGCAATATCTAGCCAATTGATGATTATTGTATTCAACTCAAACTTTGCTTCTTCAATTCTTTAACCATGTTTCATGAAGCTTCTAGTCCATGCAAGTTGATTTAAAATTTTAATCAACATTGCCTCCCTTAAATCAAACTTGCAGAATTAAGCATCTTCTTCAATTTGTAAAATAACTCGATCTTTAATGGCTTTGTAAATATATTAGCAACTTGTTCTTCAGTTGGACAATACTCGATCACTGATTTTTGTTTGTATCCTTTTGCAACTAATCTTGCTTTGAAACGATCAACTTTACCATTGGGTTTGTACTTAGTCTTGTAAACCCACTTTACTCCAATCGGCTTCTTATCTGTTGGTAAATCTGTCAGCTCCCATGTGTCATTCTTTTCAATGGCATGAATCTCCTCATCCATTGCTTTCTTCCAATTGTTGTCTTTAAAGGCTTCTTCAAAGTTCAACGACTCGCAATATGAAAATAGAGCAAAATTTATGATTTCTTCATCAGACGGATCCTTGTCATTGCCAACTTCATAATCTGCTAATCTAGCAGGTAGTCTCCGCTCTCTTTGAGGTCTTCTAGATGATTCAGGTTGTTCGGTTGCATCTGGTTGTCTTTCTTCTTCATCATCACATGTATTTGAAATTACAATCGGATATTTTTCTGTCTTTGTGTCCCAGTTCCACATGTCTTTCTCGTCGAACGTCACTTCTCTGCTGATGATTACTTTCTTTGTTTCTGGATTGTACAACTTGTATGCTTTTGAGTCTGTGCTATAGCCAATAAAGATACACTTCTCGCCTTTGTCATCTAACTTCTTCCTTAATTGATCTGGTACGTGGGCATAAGCTATACACCCAAAGACTCTGAAATGATGAATGGAAGGCCGCTTTCCACTCCAAGCTTCCTTTGGAGTTTTATCACGAACACTTTTTGTTGGACACCTGTTTAAAATATGAACTGCTGTTGCGACTGCTTCTGCCCAAAACTCTTTAGGCATTTTTTTTACTTGAGCATGCATCTGACCATATCCATGATGGTTCTATTCTTTCTTTCAGCCACTCCATTTTGTTGAGGAGTGTATCTAGTTGTTAGTTGGTGTTGAATTCCGTGTTGCTTAAAGTATTATGAACATGCAAGATATTCTGTTCCTCTGTCTGTTCTGAGAATTTTGATTTTACAACCACTTTGTTTTTCGACAAACGCCTTGAATGTCTTAAAGACATCACATGCTTCTGATTTCTGCTTCAAAAAGTATACCCATGTATATCTACTAAAATCATCAATAAAAGTGATAAAGTACCTGCTACCACCATTACTTGGAACTTCTACAGAACAGAGATCTGAATGCACAATTTCAAGTAATCTTCTAGCTCTCCATGATTTTCCTGTAGGGAATGGATCTCTGTGCTTCTTTCCCAATTGACAAATCTCACAAATACAATTGGGAATATGAATCCGTGGTAGGCCAGAAACAAGTCCTTTTCTTGACACGTAGTTTAGGCCAGAAAAATGAAAGTGCCCAAACCGCATATGCCACAACCAGTTATCATCAAGTATCACAGAACTCATGCAAGAGGGATTAACATGTTGAATTTTTAACGGAAACATTCTGTTTGA